>NC_037670.1:163643025-163723428 GCF_003255815.1 Theropithecus gelada | reverse complement strand
TTTTTTTTTGAGACGGAGTCTCACTGTGCCTCCCAGGCTGGAGTGCAGTGGCGCGAGCTCGGCTCACTGCAAGCTCCGCCCCCCGGGTTCACGCCATTCTCCCGCCTCAGCCTCCCGAGTAGCTGGGACTACAGGCGCCCGCTACCGCGCCCGGCTAGGTTTTTTTGTATTTTTAGTAGAGACGGGGTTTCACCATGTTAGCCAGGATAGTCTCGATCTCCTGACCTTGTGATCCACCCGCCTCGGCCTCCCAAAGTGCTGGGATTACAGGCTTGAGCCACCGCGCCCGGCCCCGTATACCTTAGTTTTATACAATTGTATTTGTCAATTATACCTCATAAAGCTAGGGGAAAAAAGAATATGGTGAAAGAAAGATTAATAACCATAAAAAGTCTTCATTAAGAACTACTTCTTACTGTAACTTTTTTTCTTTTTTTTTTTTTTTTTTTGAGATGGAGTTGCGCTCTTGTCACCCAGGCTGGAGTGCAGTGGTGCGATCTCGGCTCACTGCAATCTTCGCCTCCTGGGTTCAAGCCATTCTCCTGCCTCAGCCTCCCAAGTAGCTGAGATTACAGGCACCCACAACCATCCCCAGCTAATTACTGTATTTTTAGTAGAGACAGGGTTTCGCCATGTTGACCAGGCTGGTCTCGAACTCCCGACCTCAGATGATCCACCTGCCTCCGCCTTCCAAAGTGCTGGGATTACGGGTGTGAGTCACTGCTCCTGGCCTAACTTCTTCATTTTTTTAAGATAAGGTTTTTCTCTGTTTACCCAGGCTAGAGTGCAGTGGTGCCATCATAGCTCACTGTAGCCTCAAATTCCTGGGCTCAAGCAGTCCTCCTACCTGGGCTTCCCAAAGTGCTGGGAATTACAGTTGTGAGCCACCGCGCCTGGCCTATAACTCCTCAGGTTACTTGATAGCCTTATGCAGTTTTACAACATGCGCTAAACACAAATGAAGGGCAGATAAAAACATTATATTTAAAAACCCAATGTGAATGTACTTTACACCACTGAACTGTATACTTAAAAATGGCTAAGATGGGCCGGGCTCATGCCTGTAATCCCAGCACTTTGGGAATCCAAGGCGGGCGGATCACCTGAGGTCAGGAGTTCAAGACCAGCCTGGCCAATATGGTGAAACCCTGTCTCTACTAAAAATACAAACATTAGCCAGGCGTGGTGTCACGTGCCTATAGCCCCAGCTACTCGGGAGGCTGAGGCAGAAGAATCACTTGAACCCAGGAGGCAGAGGTTGCAGCAAGCCAAGATCATGCCACTGCACTCCAGCCTGGGTGACAGAGCGAGATTCTGTCTCAAAAAAAAAAAAAAAAAGGCTAAGATGGGATTCTGGAAGAAATAAGAGTGTGATGTGAGTGTGCAGAGGCAAAAGAAATCAAGGAATTATGCAACCATGAAGCCAATGCTTAGTCTCAGACATCAGAGGCTTAAAGAAAGGGATCGATTAAAACCTAAAAAGGAAGAAAAGAAAGAATCCAACATACTAAAGGAAAGAGAAGTTCCTCAACACCCTTCCTGCTTATTTTTCCAATATAATACACAGCTGGGCCACCTTACCACATCCTTGTTGACACCAACTTTATCAACTTTTCCATTAAAGCCAAATCAGACTCAGTGCAGTCAATGATGAACTGTCTGTAGGCCAAGTGTATCCCTTATATAACTGATTGTGTAATGGCTGAAATTGAGAAATTGGGGCAGAAGTATTGAGTGGCTGTAAGAGATCTCCACGGATCCAAGGTTTGAATGATTACCATGCACACACAAAGGAACCGATGCAGATGACTGCTTAGTACAGAGAGAAACTCAGCACAAATGTTGCATTGTGGCCACGGTTGACCAGGACCTTAAAAGAAGAATCTCCAAGATTCCAGGAGTTCCTATCATGTACATTTCTAACCATAGATACAACATCCAATGAATGCTAGATGATTATGGAGTCCCTGGGTTCTAATTCTTACAAGACAAAGTTTCCCTGCCTTTCTTTCCTTTCTTTTTTTTTTTTAAGAGATATTAAATGCTTTTATTTTCAATATTAAAAATCAGTATTTTAAATATTAAAATGGCGCTAATTTTAACAAAATGGCAGAAAAAAACCCCAAGGTACAATCTACAGGGAAACTCATCTTGACGCCCCCACCCCCCGCAACACACAGACCTGACTAGGCCCCAGTGGTGGGTGCCCAGCAGAGCTCCCAGTCACATCCATGTCCACACATACACACTCATGACAGGCTGGGGACTGGCCCAGGAGCAGGTACCAAAATAGTTTTAGAAACAACTGTCCAGTTCAGGCGCTAGAAAAATACTCTTTCCAAAGTGAGGGGAAAGGAGAGTGTGTGTGGAGCGGGAGGTGGCACAAGGTGCTGGGCCCCACCTGTCCTCTTCCTCAGGCAGCGGGCCCCCAGGGCAGCCAAATGCCTGCAGGAGGGCTCAGTTCTGGCCCAAGTCCCAGGCCCACACTCTGGGGCTGGTGCTGCTCCAGGGCCCTCCCTGCCTTTCTTTGACCAATTTTCCTCTTGTTACCAGTTTCCTCTGCCTTTCTTTGACCACTTTTCTCTTGCTGCCAGTTCACTGAACATGTAATAGCATGAATTATTATTCTATTCACCCATTTGCTCTATTATGAGCTGAGTATGAATAATTATGCTCACTTTTTTTTATGCTGTTTTGAAATTGATATTTTGTCTCATTTAAAAATTTTAAGGCCAGGTGCAGTGGCTCACACCTGTAATCCCAGCACTTTGGGAGGCCAAGGTAGTTGGAACACTTGAGGTCGGGAGTTTGAGACCAGCCTGGCCAACATGGTGAAACCCTGTCTCTACTAAAAATACAAAAAATTAGCCGGAGGTGGTGGCAGGTGCCTGTAATCTCAGCTACTTGGGAGGCTGAGGCAGGAGAATCGCTTGAACCCAGGTGGCAGAGGTTGCAGTGAGCCGAGATCACACCATCGCACTCCAGCCTGGGCAACAAGTGTGAAACCCTGTCTCCAAAAAAAAAAAAAAAAAATTTAAATGATAGTCAAGGTACAAAATCTCAGGAAGGATACGTTTTATACTTTGAGTTCTGTTGTACAGTATGGTGAATACAGTTAATAATAGAGTGTTTTTTTTTTTTTTTTGAGACGGAGTTTTGCTCTTGTTGCCCAGGCTAAAGTGCAATGGCGCAATCTCGGCTCACCGCAACCTCTGACTCCCGGGTTCAAGCGATTCTCCTGCGTCAGCCTCCCAAGTAGCTGGTATTACAGGCATGCACCACCATGCCCGGCTGATTTTGTATTTTTTAGTAGAGATGGGGTTTCTCCATTTTGGTCAGGCTGGTCTCGAACTCCCGACCTCAGGTGATCCGCCCGCCTCGGCCTCCCAAAGTGCTGGGATTACAGGTGTGAGCCACCGTGCCTGGCCTAATAATAGAGTATTATACATTTCACAGTTGCAAAGAGTAAATTTCAAATGTTCTCATCACACAAATATTAAGTATTTGAAGTGATGGTTATGTTCACTAGCTTGATTTTGTTATTCCACATTGTACCCAACAATTATGACATCGCTCTGTGACCCATGAACTTATACAATTATAAATTGTTAATTTACAATAAAAATAATTTGTGGCAAATAATGGTTAAGATGGTAACTTTTATGTTATGTGTAGTTTAGCACAATTTAAAACATTTTTTTACAGTTCACAGGAGCCAGTTTAAAGGAACTCTTGCTGGACAGCTCAAACATCAAAATAAATAATGTTTGCAATTAATTGATACATATAAAATATGTAACACGCCATGGTTTCAAGGCTCATAATCCCAGCAAGCAGGCAGATTGTTTGAGCCTAGGAGTTCCAGACCAGCCTGGGCAACATGGTGAAACCCTGTCTCTACCAAAAATAGCAAAATTAGCCAGTTTCATAACCCAGTCTCAAAATAAATAAATAGATAAAAAATTTTAAATACAATTTTAAAATTAAAAATAAATAAATACAAATTTTAAAACTCTCCATGGTTTCATGATACTTAAAAAAAAAAAAAAAAAGAAAACCTTGTTGGTTACTATAGAAGGTTGCTAGGGCCCTTGTTTATTTTTTTGAAAACTGATAAAAGAATTTTTCTTCCTCTCACCTTCCCTGTATAAACTGATTTTGAGAGTAATCAAATAGTTCAATGAGAAAGTTCTTCTTTACAGAATTTCAGTCAAAAAACAGATAACGAATGACAGAATTAGGAACTCACTATTTTGCAACCCTAAATAAAAGAAGGCCTCTCAGCATGATGATCACGGCTGCTCCAACAGTTAAACGAAAGGTTGAAGGCGAGCTTTGCAATGGACGGATCAGAGGGAGCCGACTGATTCTTAGCACCACCTAAGAAGCATAAAGTAACTGAACTTGAGTCTACTCAGCCTTTACATCTAATTACCAGTGTAAAGGCAGTCTGAGTTACATAGGAACATGTTCAACAATCCTACATGGTATCAGCCAACCAAATTTGTAACATGGAGCATTCTACAACACAAATGACTCAGTTTCTCCAACAAATCAATGGCTTGGGAGAACAGTGGGGAAAGTATAGCCATTAAAAAAATAAGTGGGCCGGGTGTGGTGCCTCATGCCTGTAATCCCAGCACTTTAGGAGGCTGAAGCAGGCAAATCACGAGGTTAGGAGTTCGAGACCAGCCTGGCCAACATGGTGAAACCTCGTCCCCACTAAAAATACAAAAAATTAGCTGGGCATGGTGGTGGGCGCCTGTAATCCCAGCTACTCGGGAGGCTGAGGCAGGAGACTTGCTTGAACCTGGGAGGTGGAGGTTGCAGTGAGCCAAGATCACACCATTGCACCTCTGGCCTGGGCAACAGTGCGAGACTCTGTTTCGAAAAAAAAAAAAAGTGTAGGCCAGGTACAGTGGCTCACACCTATAACGCCAGCACACGGGGAGGCTGAGGCGGGGAGGATCACTTGCGGCCAGGAGTTTAAGACCACCCTGGCCAACATAGCGAGACCTCATCTCCAACTTAAAAAAAAAAGTGTAAGGGATACAATAGCTAAATGTAGTGTTGTACTTAGTTTGAATCCTAATTCTAGTAAACCATTTTGGAGACAATTGGAAAAATGTGAATAAAGACTAGGTATTAGATGATATGAATAAATTATTTTGCTAGATACAAAGATTTCTTTTTTTTTTGCAGCCTGGGCAACATGGCTCTACCAAAAAAAGTAACAAAAATTAGCCAGGTGTGGTGGCACATGTCCATAGTCCCAGCTACTCTGGAGGTGGAGGTGGCAGGATCGTTTGGGCCTGGGAGGCGGAAGTTTCAGTGACCCAAGATTGTGTAACTGCACTCCAGCCTGGGCAACAGAACGAGACCCTGTCTCCAAAACAAAACAAAACAAATTTTTTTGATGATACAAATAACGTGTTGATTCTAGAAAAATCAGAAAATACAGAATACAGAAAGAAGAATATACAATACCCAGTTCCATCATTTGAAGATAATCATTGTTCTTATATTTAGGAGTGTTTCCTTCTAGTTATATATTTATAAACTTAGTTTTTTACCTCAGTTGCACAGGATTGGGTTGGTCATACTCTCTGGCTCAAGATGACACTCTCTCACCAGTGGCCCTCTTTTATTTAACTATTTATAGTTTTTTTTATTGTATGTTTATTTATAGTTTATTAAGGAATAAACCCCTGTGGCTCATCATCTACATGAAAACTAGAATCTGATAATAATCTAATATGGTATGATGAATCCTGATGATTATCTATGTGGCCTCCTCTCCATCTCAGCCGCTCCTCCCCAACTTGGTAACCACCATGCTGACTAGAGTTCATCATTCCCCTGCTTTCCTTCTGAGTGTATATGTTAGCTGTCTTTAACTTATAAAAGGTTACTGCTCTAAGAAATATATTGTTGCAAGAAACTGTAGTTCATTTATTCTATATAATATTCCTTTGTGGCTTTACTACAATTTATTTATCCATTCTCCTGTGAACGGATATTTGGGTTGTTTCTAGGTTTTCCTGGGAACAGTTCTGACAGGTAGTTAAATTTCAGACTTCAGATTTCATCTTAAGATACACTACTTCCATGCCACATGCCACCTTTTCTTTTTATTTCCATAGGTTTTTGAGGAACAGGTGGTGTTTAGTTACATGAGTAAGTTCTTTAGTTGTGATTTGTGAGATTTTGGTGCACCCATCTCCTGAACAGTATATACTCAATTTGTGGTCTTTTATCCCTCACCCCCTTCCCACCCTTTACCCCTGAGTCCCCAAGGTCTATTGTGTCATTCTTATGCCTTTTGCATCCTCATAGCTTAGCCCCCACTTATGAGTGAGAACATATGATATTTGGTTTTCCATTCCTGAATTACTTCACTTAGAATAATCATCTCCAATCCCATCCAGGTTGTTCCAAATGCCATTAATTAATTCCTTTTCATGGCAGAGTAGTATTCTATGATACCACAGTTTCTTTATCCGCCTGTTGATTGATGGGCATTTGGGTTGGTTCCACATTTTTGCAATTATGATTTGTGCTGCTATAAACATGCATGTGCAAGTATCTTTTTCATACAATTACTTCTTTTCCTCTGGGTAGATACCCAGTAGTGGGATTGCTGGATCAAATGGTAGTTGTACTTTTAGTTCTTTAAAGGATCTCCACGGTTTTCCATAGTGGTTGGACTAGTTTACATTCTCACCAGCAGTGTAGAAGTGTTCCCTTTTTACTGCATCCACACTAACATCTATTATTTTTTGATTTTTAAATTATGGCCATTCTTGCAGGAGTGAGGTGGCATCACATTGTGGTTTTGGTTTGCATTTCCTTAATCATTAGTGATATTGAGCATTTTTTCATGTTTGTTGGTGGTTTGTATATCTTCTTTTGAGAATTGTCTATTTATGTCCTTAGCCTAGGGTTTTCTTTTTTTTTTTTTTTTTTGAGATGGAGATTTGCTCTTTTGCCCAGGCTACAGTGCAATGGTGCGATCTCGGCTCACTGCAACCTCTACCTCCTGGGTTCAAGTGATTCTTGTGCCTCAGCCTCCCGAGTAGCTGAGATTATAGGTGCCTGCCATCACGCCTGGCTAATTTCTGTATTTTTTAGTAGAGACAGAGTTTCACCATGTTGGGCAGGCTGGTCTCGAACTACTGACCTCATGATCTGCCTGCCTCCACCTCCCAAAGTGCTGGGATTATAGGCGTGAGCCACCATGACCGGCCATCTCCTTCCTCCTTCACCACAACCACCAAATCAGCCCCTAGGTGTATTTGGTATTCAGATTTCATTTAAAGAAAAAGTTTTGATGGCAACAAATGTGCAAACTTCTCTACACACTCCACACTCAACTGATGACATTCATTTTGTTGTGTGCTGTCTTATATTCTTCTCATACTCCTGAAGCTCCATGTTAAGGTAGTTTACAGGCACGTCACTAAGTCCCTCGCTCTGCTGCTCTGAGACCATCTTAATAGCCAGGAGTACTGTTTGAACATTATCATAAAGTACATACTGTAACCTTGAACCCTTGGTCTCACGTGATCCTCCCTTCTCAGCCTCCCAAGTAGCTGGATGACAGGAATGTGCCACTACAGCTGGCTAATTAAAAAAAATTTTTTTTTTTTTTGTAGAGACAGGGTTTTGGTATGTTGCTCAGGCTGGTCTCAAACTCCTGGCATCAAGTGATCCTCCCACCTCAGCCTCCCAAAGTGTTGGGATTATAAGCATAAGCCACCGTGCCAGCCTAGAATTTTATAGGATGAAGAAAAGAGAGACAAGATGACTATTCATCTAAGAGAGAGATGTTCTTAATACAGGAACTAATCACTATTTCATTTTTGCCATTAGAAAGAAGATATAACTATTGTGATATCATGCCTGTTTGCTAGCACCTTTCTGAAAGTGCACTAAGCCATAGAGGAGGAAAGCAGTCCCGTGGCTTCCATCTACTTGGATGCATGTGATGTGTGTGGCACACGTGGCAGAGCCGTGGGCATCTTGCTAGCTGTTGAGCTTTGGGATCCATTCTGATTGCTTCTCCCAAATGAGGCAGGAAACATCTCATTCACATGGATACAAACATTCCATTGCCTTCTTTTATTGCTTAGTACTTTATTTCCACTGATGACATCAATCACATTATTGTGTTTAGTTGTGTATACTTCTGTTAGAGTTCCTTAAGAGCCAGGCCTGTGCATTATGTTTCTTTGCATCCTAAGTACCTGGCATATGCCTAGCACACAATAACATAATAATTAGACGGGAACTGAATATATGAGGTTAGACCTCAGAAGTCACTTGCTCTACCAGTTACTGTATGTTTAATTATTCAGTCAACAAGTATTTGAGAGCTTTCTATATGTGATGTCCTACACTATGCACTGGTGATAAAACTTCTGAATGGGTTATAATTCAGCATGAATGGGCTGTAATTCAGCAAAAAGCCAAGCCTAGTATGATTCAGCAAGAACCACCAGCCTCTTAGTGGAAAGGGTTTCTTGGGGAATATGTACTTTCCTCTCTTTTAAAGAGTAACTTATGGGGTCCAAAACTTTATTTCTCTCCTTTCATTCTAGGGCTAGGAAAAAAAGGATAGAAGGCACATGACGTACTTAGGTCCCACCCTCATCACACTCAACAGAATATCATACTAAGAACCAAATAATAAACTTTAATTTGAATAATACAGTAGAATATAATAATTATTTTGAGGTACAAAAATAATTATAAAATATTTTTCCCATTTGCAAGTAATGTAGGCTATAGACTATAAATAGTACACTGATGCTAGAAACTGTACATATTTCACTACATGCCTAAGTCTGGGTCTTCCTCTCTCCTCTATCATCACATGTAAGAAAACCAGCTGTGCAATACTACTTTGCAATCTTGAAACTCTGTTAAGACATTTCAGAAGTAGCTATCTTTAATAACAGAATGAGATGGTACTTTTCTTTATGTATGTTCTTTGAAGATGAAAAACATAGATGAAAAAGTTTACAAAACTCAGATTTCTGCCATTTTTGGAATATCTGCTTTTTTTTCCCCCAAAAAAACAGGAAAATGTCAGAGAGAATCTAGAGTGTTGAATTCAACAAAAGCTCATTTGAAAGTAAACCTCCGGGCCGGGCGCGGTGGCTCAAGCCTGTAATCCCAGCACTTTGGGAGGCCGAGACGGGCGGATCACGAGGTCAGGAGATCGAGACCATCCTGGCTAACACAGTGAAACCCCGTCTCTACTAAAAATACAAAAAACTTAGCC
This sequence comes from Theropithecus gelada, assembly GCF_003255815.1. NCBI lineage: Eukaryota > Metazoa > Chordata > Mammalia > Primates > Cercopithecidae > Theropithecus > Theropithecus gelada. Next base: position 163,714,142 of record NC_037670.1, on the reverse strand, counting down.
GGGCGAGGTGGCAGGCGCCTGTAGTCCCAGCTACTTGGGAGGCTGAGGCAGGAGAATGGCGTTGAACCCGGGAGGCGGAGCTTGCAGTGAGCTGAGATCCGGCCACTGCACTCCAGCCTGGGTGACAGAGCGAGACTCCGTCTCCAAAAAAGAAAAAAAAAAAAGAAAAAGAAAGTAAACCTCCATCAGTGGAAAAGCTTTTTGACAACAGGCAATTTGAAAATAATAGCAATTCACTGGAAGACAAATTTCACTGTAAAAACCTGCTGACGAGTTCTGCCTGTCTTTTTCTATTACTGTGTTTCCTAATATTTTAAGTGACGTAAGAATTATAAGAATGATTCTAAAAATTATAGCAGGTTCTACCTAGATGGGACCCCATCTAGTTCCTAAGATGCCGAGAGCCATTTCTTATTTAAAAAGAACAACATGAGGAAACAGAAGCTTTGGCATATGAAAAAAGATGCAGCTTTGCTTCCTAGAATTCAGTTATTTAGGCCAGTTTATTTTGATTTGTGCTCTGAGCTGATTATATATGAGTCTAAGATAAAAGACAGAAAAACTGGCCATCTTCCCGAGTAGAGGTGAAATAACCCCTTGTGACAGTCCTGAAGGTGAAGGCGATCTTCAGTCATTGATCTCTTCTTGGCTGCTTTCACTCCTGCCATTTTCTCACCTCCTTTCTATACAACTCCTTCATCCACAAGTGGAGTGCTGGGATAAGTGGAACAGCTAATACAGTACCTATGGGGATTTTCCTGACTTCAGTGCTTGAGGAATTCTTTCTTTCTGTTCTCTTCCCATCTATTCTCTTCTAAGTAGGGATGGCTCTGCATTTTCTAGACCTGTAACACTAGGTACCTTAAACTAATAGAAAAAAACTATATGGTGTAAAAACAAAGATAGTATAAAACGTAGAAAGATGTGGGTCTGTTTTCTGGAAATAGGTTGTGAGCTTAAGAATGCTCAGTTTGGCCGGGCGCGGTGGCTCAAGCCTGTAATCCCAGCACTTTGGGAGGCCGAGACGGGCGGATCACGAGGTCAGGAGATCGAGACCATCCTGGATAACACGGTGAAACCCCGTCTCTACTAAAAACTACAAAAAACTAGCCGGGCGAGGTGGCGGGCGCCTGTAGTCCCAGCTACTCGGGAGGCTGAGGCAGGAGAATGGTGTGAACCCGGGAGGCGGGGCTTGCAGTGAGCTGAGATCTGGCCACTGCACTCCAGCCTGGGCGACAAAGCGAGACTCTGTCTCAAAAAAAAAAAAAAAAAAAAGAATGCTCAGTTATATAGTAGGTTTATGTTATAAGAGCTCAGAAACATGGGCTGGAATACGACTTATGACAGAGAGCCTAGCCATTAGGAGGTTCCCTCAGAGGACTTTACACAATTCATGTTTTATTTTTGTTACATTAATAAGTGCCCATAATGCATATAAATAATCACTGTAGCCCTACTTTCAAAACTGATGTTTGTTCAGAAAGATACATTAACAAAAACCTAACCTGCTTTGTTACCTAAAATATTATGGTACCAAAATATAATGGACTAGTGAGATTCATAAACATTGTTTCTTGAATACCTTTAGAGGTACTGCAATTTTTTTCATAGTACTCACCTTTTAAAACACTGCAGTAGGCCGGGCGCGGTGGCTCAAGCCTGTAATCCCAGCACTTTGGGAGGCTGAGGCGGGTGGATCACGAGGTCAGGAGATCGAGACCATCCTGGCTAACATGGTGAAACCCTGTCTCTACTAAAAATACAAAAAACTAGCTGGGCGTGGTGGCGGGCGCCTGTAGTCCCAGCTACTCGGAGGCTGAGGCAGGAGAATGGCGTGAACCCAGGAAGCGGAGCTTGCAGTGAGCCGAGATCGCGTCACTGCACTCCAGCCTGGGCGATACAGCTAGACTTTCTGCAATTTTTTTCATAGTACTCACCTTTTAAAACACTGCAGTACTCATCTGACTGCACTGTAACATGTCATTATTATCAACAATTTAATTACTGAAAGAGTAATCCCACAAATCTATCCTATTAATGACTGGACAGTTTGATAAAGGAACTTACTGCTATTCTTAGAATCACATAGCTAGTTATTCTCCCAAGATTCAGAGGTGCAGTTATAAAACCCCTTATGGAATTCCCCAATAAAATGGGATAATGTACAGAGATCCCTTAAAGTTAAATGATAGAATGATGCTGATTCTTGAACATCAAAGATGTTTGTTATTGCAGCCAGGGGACAATGTCATAAAACACTAACAAAAAAAAGTTATACTATTTTCCTTAAAGTCAGTAAATTATATAAAAGTACTCTGAGCAATTTTGGAAGAAAGGCACCAGATAAGTCCAAAGTCTTATTGCTAGTAGGATCATACAGGGTCACAGACTATGGCACTCTGTTCAGCCAGGAGACTAGGTCTCAGCAAGTCAGTCTCTGACCTTGAGGCTTAAAGAGCAAGGATGGAAAATGTCAATAAAACAGAGCCCTGTATCACAGATTAAACTGGAGTGAAAATGATTTCCAGTTTTATGCCAAAGTAGAAGCTGGTTCCTAGGATGCTGGAGCTATTTTAGATGGGCACTCTGTTTTCTTTGGCCCATTTCTTCATGATCCGGATCATGTATTCTACTTGGGTGTTACCTGTGCTTCTCAGTAAATGGAGCACTTCTCGAAGGGTCTCTCTGAGGAGAAGATTTGAAAAGACAAAATGTTTCAATGAAGAATGAAAATTAAAAAACAAAATAAACTCTGAACTGTCCTTCATACTGTATGTCTTGTGGGGCATTTTTGGTAATAGACTCTTCCACTGTGTATTTACAAAGCAATTACAAACTTACTAGCCTTATGTTTTCACGGTGGCATAGTAAAATGGAAATTATGTGAAATCTTTCTTACCAATCCAAGTATTCTTTGTTTATCCATACTACCTATATACATACTGATAATCTTTTTGTCCTTTCTGAGATGATCTAAATATTCCAATTTCTATTCTTATTCTGCATGACTAGAAAGGGTATATCCAGAAGTTGGGGTTCAAGTTCTAGCTCTAACAGCAGCAAGTCACTTAGTTTGTCTAACTTGTGGATTTCTCCCTTGTTTAAGGTGGTAACCACCGTCAACTAGGCATCACTGTCAAATTTATAAAATTTTACAAAGCCAAAGGAATAAGGGATTTTTTTCAAGAAAAATAATACATGAATAAATATGGAAGAGAGGAACATTAAGGACTAAGCCTAGCATTTATGTCTGAAGTAATTTAAATTTAATTAAAATTAAAACATATTTTAAGTAATGCATGCTAAAACTTCCCTATTGCCCTAGCAAATCTATAGGCGACTGCCTATGATCCTATTTGCTTAAGAGTCTTCTCATATTTCCTATTTCTTTTTCCCCACAAACAACCTCTTTCACCTAACCAAATGCTTTTAAACTTTTACTTAGAACTAGAAGTACTATAAGGTAGGAAGTAATGTTTGATAGATTATTTTCTTACAAAATTATCACATTTCCTATTCATGTATGTATCAGTAACAAATACATTCCATGAAGTTATTTTTAGAAAATGGATTCAAGTTGGTTTTAATGTTTGTTTCAAATGAAACTATATGCTGGGCATGGTGGCTCATGCCTGTAAGCCCAGAACTTTGGGAGGCTCAGGTGGAAGGATGACCTGAGGTCAGGAGTTTCAAACCAGCCTGGCCAACATGGTGAAACCCTGTCCCTACTAAAAATACAAAAATTAGCCAGGTGTGGTGGCACGTGCCTGTAATCCCAGCTACTCGGGAGACTGAGGCAGGAGAATCACTTGAACCCAGGAGGCGGTGGTTGCAGTGAGCTGAGATCACGCCATTGCACTCCAGCCTGGGCAACAGAGCAAGACTCTATCTAAAAAAAAAAAAAAAAAAAAAAAAAAAAAAGAAGAAGAAAGTATAAACCACTTATTTTATGTAAACTAATGTCTCAGTATTTCCTAGAATATGAGAAGGTGAAAGAAAACAAAAGAGTTATCAACCACATCTACTCCATTCCTAATTCTTTGAGACCTAAAGGACACAAGAAAAACCCAATAGGCAAAAAAACAAAAAACAAACAAAAAACCCAAAAGAGTAGAAGAGTTAAATAAAAACACTTTGTTTATAAAAATGGCTATTCATTTGGAACCAAATATACATCCTGCTCTTATATTTGGAGACTGTTAGTGTACTCAATGTATATATGACTTAGAATGATCTGATCCTATTATGATTTAGAATTATCTGATTTTACAAAATGAAAGATTTCTGGAGGAAAATGGTCAGACAGAAATATTTAACATCAACCTTTTTTTCATCATTCTAAAACATCATTAAAATTGTGTGTTTTCAGAAGATATCATCCAAGAGAACAATTATTTTCCTGCACAAACAAGCAAATGATTAGAGGTAGTATTTCTTGCCTGTTTACTTACTTGGGTTCTCTCCCAGCTACGATCATCTGGAAAATGCCCACACAGGCACCCCTTTTGCCTTCCCAATATTCAGGGTTGGGATCCAGCCTCTCAAGGACATCAAAAGCTTTAGCAGAATAGTAAAACTGGCCCATCTGAGAAAGAGAAAGTATGTGGTAATACTTGCAGTAAAAAGATTGCACAGAAAGAACCTGAACAAAAAGATAACATGAAACGGAACTGTATGAAGTAAGTGCATGGGTACTGACAACATTTTCAGTTAGCAAGTTAGAAAAACTTCAATTCCTAATTAAAACAATAAGAAGGAAAAATACAATTTGGGTACATAGGTTCAGTTTAAACCACCTTATGTTCACTCAGTTTTCAACAGTATAACATTTTTTCTACATAGAGTCAAGTTATGCTACAATCAGCACTTTTGCCATTTCTTCTAATTGTATTCTAATCTTGAGGATAAGCTCTGATGATTGTGATTTGAACTGAGTATTTTTCAAGCCTCTTCAATACATTCTTTTCAGATGACTACTATCATTCATTTTATGCTAATTTGATCATGTTCAACTCGAGAACAGTCTTTCCCTAGTCTTGTTCCTAAATTCTCAGAATGCTTAGATGTATACTGACTACTATTCTAAACACTAAATCTTTCAAATGTTTAATGCATTTTGACAGACATTTTTCCCAAATGTACTACACATATCCTTGGCCTCATAGAACATGTTGAATGCCATTAAATTTTGCTTAGATTAGTTTTCTTTTATTTTTAAAAAAAATTTTAATTCATTATTTTTTTAGAGATAGGATCTGGCTCTATTGCCCAGGCTGGAGTGCAGTGGTACCATCATGGCTCACTGCGACCTCAAATTCCTGGGCTCAAGAGATCCTCCTGCATTAGCGTTCCAAGTAGCTGAGACTACAGGTGCACATCACCATGCCCAGCTAATTTTTAATTTTTTTCAAGACAGGCTGTCACTATGTTGCCCAGGTGGGTCTCAAACTCCTGGCCTCAAGTGATCCTCCCAGTTTGGTTTCCCAAAGTGCAGAGATTACAGGCTTGAGCCACCGCGCCTGGCCAGATGAGTTTTCTTACTTGGCAATCATAAATGCATACTGTTACCAATTTCACCTAAGGCTTCAAATTGCTGGGCAACTCTCTTTATGGTTTATAACTTCTTTATTTCTGACAGATGTGTTTCTAAATCTTTGACAGTTTCCTTAAGACAGCCTTCTTAGCTTAGTCTTATTCTATACTTCATAGGGAAAACACAACTTTCCTCTCTTCAATTCAAATTATATTTACACCTTCATTCATCCTTTCCTCCTTTCTGCCTAATCTCACGTGAAGCTTTTTTTTTATTATGTTCAAGGTTTGTCCTTCTATTTATGTACTTTTTTTTAAAAAAAGTCTTTATTATGAAATAACACACATATAGGATGTTATATGAAACATTCATGTACAGCTTACTAATCATAATGTGAAAATACTGTAAACACTACCCAGGTCAAGACACTGAGAGCAACACAAAAGCTCTCTGTGTGTCACTTCCAGACCATAACTCCCTCTTTCCATACCCAGAGATAACTACTCTTCTGACTTTTATGGTTATCAGTTCTTTGACTTTATGTTCTCTCTTATGTACACACATCTTTAAACAATATAATTGAGTTCTGCTTCTCAGAACTTTATATGAACGAATACTGTAAATATTCTGTCTTGTACCTATGATTCAACATTGTAAGACTCATCTATATTGCTGTATATAGCTGTAGTTGATTCATTTAAAAAAATTTTTTATTTGGAAGTATTAATAATTATAGATCCATGGACAAAGATAAGACAGAGGTCACGTGTACCTTTCACCTAGTTTCCTCCAAATGTTACAGCTTACATAAGGATCGTAAAATATCACAATATAAAAATCAGGAAATTGACACTGGTACCGTGTATGTTGATGATGGTCCTGTTATTTCATCCTGTATGTAGATTCATGTAACCACAACCATGCAACTATCAAGATATCGAATTACTGTTTTGTTTTTGGACACAAGGTCTTGCTTTATCATCCAGGATGGAGTGCAGTAAAGCAATCACAGCTCACTGCAACCTTGAACTTCTGGGCTCAAGTGATTCTCCTGCCTCAGCCTCTTGAGGTAGCCACCATGACCAGCTATTTAAAAAAAATGTTTTATAGGACAATGTCTCACTATGTTGCCCATGCTGGCCTTGAACTCCTGGCCTCAAGCAATCCTCCTGCCTTGGCCTCCCAAAGTACTGGGATTACAGGCATAAGCCACCATACCTGGCCAAGATGCAGAACTATTTTATCACCACAAAGATTTCCCTTGTTACTCTTCTACAGTCATATGCACAGCCCTCCCTGCTCACCATCCCTAACATCAAACAACCACTAATTTGTTCTCTATCTCAATAATTTTGTCATTTCTTTTCTTTTTCTTTTTTTTTTTTTTTTAAGATGGAGTTGCGCTCTTGTTGCCCAGGCTGGAGTGCAATGGCACAATTTCGGCTCACCGCAACCTCTGCCTCCCTGGTTCAAGCAATTCTCCTGCCTCAGCCTCCCGAGTAGCTGGGATTACAGGCATGTGCCACCATGCCTGGCTAATTTTGTATTTTTAATAGAGACGGGGTTTCTCCATGTTGGTCAGGCTGGTCTCAAACTCCCAACCTCAGGTGATCCACCCACCTCGGCCTCCCAAAGTGCTGGGATTACAGGCTGAGCCACTGCACCCGGCCAATTTTGTCATTTCAAGAATGTTACATATATGAAAGCTAACAGTATGGGAACCTTTGAAACTGGCTTTTTTCCTTCAGTATAATGTCCTTGTTATTCCCTGTTAATTCAAGTTACTGTGTGTTCCAATAGCTTGCTCCTGTTATGGTCACTCTGCAAATTCAAGAGGGACTCCCAACCAAACTTTGGTTTGGATGGTGAAACTGAGGACACCACACACACACAGCAAGAGGATATGAAACATTTTCTTACACAGTTGAAGTCTAGGGAGAGTAGAACAGCCCTATTAAGCAGATCTGAAAAGGCCTGAGAGAGCACGGAAAGAAGACTGGCCTTTGTGTTTACTGTGGTTAGGAGGTGGGGCCGTGGTGAAGGTTCCTGTGCATGGGCAGGGACTTGTGTGGTTTAAATCACCCTATGGTGCCAAAGGAGGGAGCACATAGGTTTTCTTATCATTTTGCCCAGATGTGGGGCACAAGGGGAAGAGGTAGGGGTGAGGCTTAAAAGCTGTCAGCAGTCAAACATCCAGAAATGGAGTCAGACTTCTCATTATAGTTCCTTTTTATTACTGAGTAGTATTCCAGGCCAAACCAGTCTGTTTAACTATTCACCTACTGAAAGACTTTGACTGGCTCCAGTTTTAGGCTATTACAAATAAAGCTGCTATTAACATTTAAATATTAAAATTTGTGTTACTAACATTTATGTATTTCTGTGGATATAGGTTTTCATTTACCTGGGATAAATACACAGGAATGCAATTGCTAGGTCATATGGTAAGTATGTTTATTAAAGAAACTGCCAAACTATTTCACAGTGGGTTTTTTTTTTTGATCCTTTTAATTTTGACCTATCTATATCAATATATTTAAAGTGAATTTCTTGTTGAGAACACATAATTGGGTTATGTTTTTTAATCTACTCTCTCAATAGATGTCTTTTAATTGGTATACTTAGACCATCTACATTTAATTATTGACATGTTAGGGCTTAATTCTGCCATTTCCCCCCTTATTCTCTTTGTCTTTCTTTGGCAAGGACATCACACATATGCTGGATAAAGACATGACTGTGTGATCCCCACAGAAGGAAGATAAGAAAAACCTGTATTTGACTTCTCTAGCCTTCACCTACACCTATCTTTTTCCTGCTGTTCCTGTAGTGTAATAAATTTTAGCCATGAGTATAGCTTTATATTGAGTCATATGAGTCCTTCTAGTAAATCACCAAACTAGTGGGTGGTCATGCGACCACTGAGACACTAGGTAATGCCAACTTGTTTTTCAAGTAGTTATCTTCCTTTGATGTTAACCCTATTCCCCTCTCATCTCCTCTAGGGCCTAACTCCATCAAAAATGCCCCATCCTCCTGAATTTTTAATCTGCCTGTTCAATGGCTCATTTTCTTCTGCCTACAGATATACTCCCCTATCCCCACTCTAAAAGAACTCTCCACCCCATCCCCCCCAATCCCAAACTCTGATTTTCCATTTAAGTTAGCACTACATTTTTCCTCATCATCAATATCAAATTTTTTAAGACTCTGGTCTACATGACACTCGCTGCATCTGCTTTGTAATCTGACTCTATTCTCTACCTGTTACTGTCTTCTCAGTCCTCATGCATTTCTATCCAGTTGCAGATTTGACAGTCTCCTGCTTTGGCTTTTGATTAAATAGGAGCAAGGAAAAGTAATGAAAAGCATTTTTTTTTTTTTTTTTTTTTTTGCCTATCCTCATTGTTTTCCTTCTCTTGTGGTTCATCCTCTCTTTCATTTACTCTTGTTTCCCTTTCTAGACCTTAAACACTGGTGTTCCGCAAGGTTTCTCACCCCATTTACTGGTTAATCTTATTCTCTCTCATACTCTGCTATTGCTGCTGCTGCTGCTGCTACTACTACTACCACTGCTACAACCATTGTGATTACCACCACTAACTACTGTTAACTTCTAAATCTACATTGTTAACTACTAAATCTACATTGCTAATCCAGACGAATACCAAAGCTCCAAGGACAGCCTGTTAATTTCCTACTTCTATTATCTCTGCTGGGAGCCTCAAAGACACTTCGGATTTAATATATCTAAAACTGAAATAATTTCCTGTCTTCTAATGTTTTCCTTCCCTCTGCCTCCCCTAATTTATTTAAGGGCATTGCCACCCACCAAGTAATGTTAAACTATTGTTTAAGTTTCCTATGTCTTAAAATCTTTTCCACTGATGGTGATTCACTTCTTTTTTTGGTAATGATTCACTTTGAAATGAGCTTTTGTTGATTAATTTAATACAAGATTCTCTTTACCTGACACTTACCTGTATTTTTGACATTTTTGGAACAGGTATTCCAAAAATAGGAACTTCTAGAATTTGAGGCTGATTTTTAAAAAACATTAATCTATAGGCTAGGTCCCAAAACTACTACCTCCTCCTATCCTTTCCAACTCCCCCCAGCCCCCCCCCCGCCCACACACACACCAACATATACACAAAACAGCCATTCCTTTACTAAATCTGACTGAGTTTTTGTTCTCTTTTTCTGGTTCCTTTGTCTTTCCTGTCTGCCATTTGTACCTCAAAGTTTGGTTTGCCTCTCTTCTCACTTTACATTTCACTTGGGTAATCTCACTGTTTTTCAGGGCTTCAGTTAATCCAGTCATGCACTTCACAACAGTATTTTGATCAATGATGGGCAGCATATATGACTGTGGTTCCGTATTATATTTTTACTGTGCCTTTTCTATGTTTAGATATGTTTCAATACACAAATATTAGCCATTGTGTTATAATTACCTATGGTATTCAGTACACGAACATGCTGTACACGTTTGTAGCCTAGGGAGCAATAGGCTATATCATATGGCCTAAGTGTATAGTGGGCTATACCATCTAGGTTTGTGTAAGTACACTCTGATGTTTGTACAATGATAAAATCACCCAATGACACATTTCTCAGAACTTATCCCCATCATTAAGCAATACAGGACTGTACTTAAATGTTGATGACTCCCAATCTATATCTCTAGATGTCAGAAGACATCTTTCTTGAGCTTCAGTAGCAAATTTCCAACTACCAGATGATTATCTGTACATCAACACTACCTAAAGATTCATACCCTTTAGAAATCTAAAACTTCCTCTCTAATCATTTCATATACACGTAAATCTCTGAAATACTGCCTATCTCTGAGTTCAGTTCATTCATAAAAAGAATGGCTTCTCTTATAACACTATGTGAATCCTCTCGCTATTAGCCATTTAGTCTGTAGGACATTTTCCCCTAATATTTAGCCAATGCAGCAATGTGATACTAATCTTCAATGTCCCCTTTAGTCTCAGTCAGACTCACCTTGTAGCAGTCATTAGCAATGAGCTGTAAGAGACTGAAGGACTCGCCAGAGGTTTCCATCTTAAGATAAAGTTCCCAGGCTAGTCTTGGTTTCTTATTCATAATATCTGCAAAAGGAATCAAAGATTTGTAAACAAATGACTCATTTTTACATGTACAAAAAATAATTTCTGCACCTTATTATTCTATGGATTTGGTTCCCTATTCCAAATAAAGTAGTGGAAAACTTTCATGGAAAGCTTGCAATGTTGGTATTCAGCTGGCTCCCTGCCAGAATTCTACCATACTTAAAATATTTAAGTTAGGAGTCACATAATTATGTCTTTCAGATTGGATTGACTTCTGGTAGTTCCTACTTTGCTCATATGCTTAAAAGAGGATAACTATCATTCATTCAATCCTACTCATAGTTTCAATCTTACTTAGAAGATATGATTGCTAAATTTTCCTCTGACTACAAAAACTCAGTGAACATTTTACTTAATTTTGTTTTTTTATTGAGACAGAGTCTTGCTCTGCCACCCAGGCTGGAGTGCAGTGGTGTGATCTTGGCTCACTGCAACCTCTGCCTCCCAGGTTAAGTGATTCTCGTGCCTCAGCCTCCCCAGTAGCTGGGATTACAGGTGTGTGCCACCATACCCAGTTAATTTCAGTACTTTTAGTAGAGCTGAGGTTTTGCCATGTTGGCCAGGCTGGTCTTGAACTCCTGACCTCAAGTGATTCGCCTGCCGCACGCTCCCAAAGTGCTGGGATTACAGGTGTGAGCAACTGTGCCTGGCAAACATTTTAAATCTTGAGTTTTAAAAAGGAGCAAGAAAAGATAGTGAGTGAGAGAGAGAAAGAGACAGAAAGTAAAGTTCTGTATCAAAAAATTACATTTTTGACATTTTGCCACTTTTCAGACTTGACCCATAGTGAAAAGTTAAAATTAGTGTAACAACATCATTTCACAAACAACACTATAAGCTGAGACTCTGGAAACTGTAATGAGACTTTAGAAAGAACTTGACATTTTTCAGGCTATAAGTACTAGGTCAATGCTATATGGTAGAACTAATCACAGGGTAAACTTGCATGACACATTTACATGGCAACACTTACTGAGTTGCATTAACAACCCTTAATTTCAGTGTTTACTCATTCTCAGAACAAAATGCAAAATCAAATTAGAAAACATTCCATGCCATTTCCCAACAGATTATGTAACCAAAAAGAAAAAGAGGATTCTTCTTGTAACATTTAAAAGAAGACTCACAGCACCGAGCTAACCAGCTGAGGTAAATGTAATCATTTTTCATCTTCTCACTTTGGATCAAGAGGAACGCCTGCAAGAAGAGGAAAGAAAGGGAATACAGATGAGGATGGTTTTGCAACAAAAATGCCCATTATTGGCTTGCCTTAGATTGATAATCACTGTAGCATTATAGATGACCAAATTCTAGGCAGGCTGCTAAGAAAAGTAAGGGACAAAATTGTGGTGATTTTAAAATATTGGCCGGGTGCGGTGGCTCACGCCTGTAATCCCAGCACTTTGGGAGGCCAAGGTGGGCAGATCACGAGGTCAGGAGATCAAGACCATCCTGGCTAACATAGTGAAACCCCGTCTCTACTAAAAATACAAAAAATTAGCCGGGTGTGGTGGTGGGCGCCTGTAGTCCCAGCTACTTGGGAGGCTGAGGCAGGAGAATGGCATGAACTCGGGAGGTGGAGCTTGGAGTGAGCCAAGATCATGCCACTGCACTCCATCCTGGGCGACAGAGCAAGATTCTATCTCAAAATAAATAAATAAATAAATATAAATAAAAATATTACACCAGAAATTGATACTATAAGCTGACAAAAGTTGGTAAGGATATAGAAGATTCAAACAGAATAATTAACAACTGTATGATATTCTTTTTAAGCATATATGACCATGCTACACACAGGTCAGTAAGGCAAACCTCAACAAATGGCACACGCCACCATACTCAGCTATTTAAAAAAATTTTTTGTAGAGATGGTGTCTCACTATATTGCCTAGGCTGGTCTCGAACTCCTGGGCTCAAGTGATCTTCCCACTTTTCAGCCTTCTGAAATGTTGGGATTATAGGTGTGAACCAGCTCGCCCAGCCCAGACCACATTCTATGACCACAAAAATACAATTAAGTTAGAAATCAAATAAGTAAAGAAACATATTGATAGTCATCAAACTGTATACTTATGATTTGTATACTTTTCTGTACATATGTTATATTTCTATAAAATTTGCTAAAAAGGGAAAATTTTAATATGGTTATAAAATCTATGTCTATTCACATTGTACCTTTTTTTTTTTTTTTTAAGAGACAGGGTCTCACTATGTTGCCCAGGCTGGAGTGCAGTGGCTATTCACAGGCATGATCATAGTGCACTGCAGCTTAAAACTTCCAGGCTCAAGCCACTGTCCTGCCTCAGCCTCCCAAGCAGCTGGGAATACAGGTGTGTGTCTCTGCACCTTCTCCACAGTGTACTTTTTAATGCATCCTAAGAACAGAGGAATCTTTAATAATCCTTAACCCTTGACCATTTTATTCCAGTGAGAAAAAGATAAGGATGTCTTTAGACAGAATCATTCAAATGCTTTCAAAAGCAGGTACCCACCTCTTCACCCTCACTGGTATTGCCTGTTGCAGCTTTGGCTTGGGCATAATTAAAGTTAAAGATGTCATCATTATAGAAGTAACTCTGAAAAACATCGCAAGAACAGGTCACATTGAGAATGAACATACAAAATATAAAACCATCAGTTATACCAGATAAACACAAAACTAACCTTAAGGATTAGTTGATGCCACTAATGCCACCATAGAAAATGGGCCATCTCTAAGGATATCTTATCTTCTCTGATACATTCTACAGTATTTTGTATATAAAATCTTGTAGATAATTCTATACTGACCTTAAATGAGTTGAGGTAAATCAAGACATCATCAAATTGCTTAAGCAGGAAGAAACAGGAAGCCATGCACTGCCTCCCTGGTATTGTATCTGAAATAGAGGGGGAAAAAAACCCACATATATTCATGAAACTAAAATCCTCTTTAGCTGAAGTTTGAGTTATTTAATAATTTAGAGACAGGAGGCCGGGTGCGGTGGTTCAAGCCTGTAATCCCAGCACTTTGGGAGGCCGAGACGGGCGGATCACGAGGTCAGGAGATCAAGACCATCCTGGCTAACCCGGTGAAACCCCTTCTCTACTAAAAAAATACAAAAAACTAGCCGGGCGAGATGGTGGGCGCCTGTAGTCCCAGCTACTCGGGAGGCTGAGGCAGGAGAATGGCATGAACCCAGGAGGCGGAGCTTGCAGTGAGCTGAGATCCGGCCACTGCACTCCAGCCTGGGCGACAGAGCCAGACTCCGTCTCAAAAAAAAAAAAAAAAAAAAAAATTTAGAGATAGGAAAATATTCCAAAATGTCTTTCCAGATTCTGAAATTATACATTTTGTTCAGTGGACAAAACCCCAATATAATGGAGGTCACAGTCCTTGAGAGTGACCAATAATCTCTCTGGGGATTAACTCCCAGAGTCCAAAATGAACACACGCCCTGCAGGTTCACTAACTACATTAACCAGGTCATTTTCCAAGGCTTTGATTCTCTCATCCAACATGTGCATATTCAATTAGTGTGGCCTGGTTTCCATCATCACTTTTCTAAATCAACCTAGCACTTCCAATCTCAAATGGAAAAATAATTTGCCATGGAACCATCTGATTCTGATCCTGATCCAACTTTTTGCCTGATATCAGATTCCTATTTGAGTAGTGGAGGATTAGTGTAACTCCCACACTTGCCACAGGCATTCCTAAAGCTCCTTATCCTGTTTCATTTTTTTCCTTTAACATTTATCACAGTCTGATATACTATGTACATCTGATATATATATATATACACACACACGCACTATATATCTAATCAGATATACATATAAAATTTAAAACCATCAGTTATACCAGATAAACACAAAACTAATCTTAAGGATTAGTTGATGCCACTAATGCCACCACAGAAAATGGTGGCATTTTGTGGTGTATCTGATGAGATGTACATACATATAGTGTGTGTGTGTATATATATATCTGATATACATAGTATATCAGACTGTGATAAGTGATAAAGGAAAAAAATTAAACAGAATAAGGAGCCTTAGGAATGCCTGTGGCAAGAGTGGGAGTTATACTAATCCTCCACCACTCAAATAGTAATCTGATATCAGGCAAAAAGTTGGATCAGGATCAGAATATACATATCAGATATACATACGTAGTATAAATATATATGTACACACACACACTATATATATACTATATATTATTTCTTTTCTTTTTTTTTTGAGACAGAGTGTTGCTGTATTGCCCAGGGTGAAGTACAGTGGTGTGATCTTGGCTCATTGCAACCTGTGCCCTGGGTTAAAGCGATTCTCCTGCCTCAGCCTCCCAGGTAGTTGGGATTACAGGCACGCACCACACTTGGCTAATTTTTGTATTTTTAGTAGAGATGGGGTTCCACCATGTTGGCCAGACTGGTCTCGATCTCCTGACCTCGTGATCCGCCTGTCTCGGCCTCCCAGAGTGCTGGGATTACAGGCATGAACCACAGCGCCCGGCCACTATATATTGTTTCTAGTCCATCTGCCCTACTAGACTTAAGTTCCACAATGGTTGGAAGTTTTGTTTGTTTACTGCTGTATCCTCAACAGCTCAATAAATTTTTATTGTATGAATGAATGAATGAAATGGGGAAAATAGTACGCAATAACTGGTATTGGTGAAACATTTGTGAATGTCCAGGAGTGATAAAAATATTTAATATAATTTTCAGTTCAGCATGAACACTGTTACTCAGAATAGATGCCAGACATAGACAACCAGTACAGGCAGCACCATATTGGTTCATGCTGGCTAGCTAGCATCTCTTTTTATACCCCTTTCTCAAATCTTTCACTGAATCTTGGCTGATGAAATACTTTAATCACAAAAATGAAGTTTCAAGACTACTAGTGGGCAATATAGGTGACTATTATATAACTGTGGCAGAAAGAAAGCATTTTCTAAGCTTAATACCCATGCAAGTAATCACTATAGAAAAGAAAAACTTAATTAAAAATGTTTTAATATTTTTTATTAATCTACTTTATTTGTTTTAAATTTTTGTGGGTATGTAGTCCATATATCCATACTGCATATGGACATCCAGTATATTTTGATACAGGCATACAATGCATAATAATCACATCAGGGTAAACGGGGTATCCATCACATCAAGCATTTATTCCTTCTTTGTGTTACAAACAATCCAATTATACTTTTCTAGTTATTTTGAAATGTATAATAAATTATATTGTTAACTGTAGTCACTCTGTTGTGCTATCAAATACTAGATCTTATTAATTCTAATTTTTTTTTTTTGTAGCCATCCTCACTGTCCTCCCACTCCACTACCCTTCCCAGGCTCTGCTAACCATCACTCTACTCTCTATCTCCAAGAGTTCAAGTGTTTTAATATTTTGTAGCTCCCACAAATAAGTGAAAAGTGTGTCTTTCTGTGCCTGGCTTATTTCACTCAACATGATGTCCTCCAATTCCATCCATGCTGTTGCAAATGACAGGATCTCAACTCGTTCATCTCATCTCATCCTTTTTATGGCTGAATAGTAAGTATTCCACTGTGTATATGTACCACATTTTCTTTATTCCTTCATCTGTTGATGGATGCTTAGGGTGCTTCCAAATTTCTGCTATTTTGAATTGTGCAGCAATAAACATTGTTGTGCAAATATCTCTTTGATATGCTGATTTCCTTTCTTTTGGGTATTTATCTAGCAGTGAGATTTCTGTATCATATGGTCATCCTATTTTTGCTGTTTTGAAGAACTTCCAAACTGTTCTCCACAGTGGGTGTGCTAATTTACATTCCCACCAACAGTGATGCATTTCTCTGATGATCAGTGATGTCGAACACCTTTTCATACATCCATTTGTCATTTGTATGTCTTTTTTTTCTTTTCTTTTTTTTTCTTTTGAGACGGGGTTCCACTCTTGTTGCCCAGACTGGAGTGCAATGGCGTGACCTCGGCTTACTGCAACCTCTGCCTCCTGGGTTCCAGTGATTCCTCTGCCTCAGTCTACTGAGTAGCTGGGATTACGGGCGCCACCACCATGTCCAGCTAATTTTTTGTATTTTTAGTAGAGACGGGGTTTCACCATGTTGGCCAGGCTAGTCTTAAATTCCTGACAGGTGATCCACCGGCCTCAGCCTCCCAAAGTGCTGGGATTACAGGCGTGAGCCACGGCACCCAGCCTTGTATGTCTCCTTTTAAGAAATATCTGTTCAGAGTTTTTGCCCATTTTCAAATTGGATTGTTAGATTTTTTTCCTATTGAGTTGTCTGGGCTCCTTCTATATTCTGATTATTAATCCCTTGTCAGATGGCAAATATTTTCTCCATTCTGTGGATTGTCACACTTTGTTGATTGTTTCCTTTGCTGTGAAGAAGCTTTTTTGACTTGATGTGACCCCATTTGTCCATTTTTGCTTTGGTTGCCTGTGTTTGTGTGGTATTACTCAAGAAATCTTTGGGCCAGGTCACTCACAAATGGTTGGGAACCTCATGTGTGCTCTGTTGTTACTGTTTGCACCCCCTGAAGGGGCTGCCAGTGGAGGAGGCCTCTGGACTAGGGTTTCTGTCTTTGTGTTAAATCTCTCCTCCAGTGTGGCCCAGTGCCAGGTGGGCTCCCGTGGGAAGCCTGCCGTTAGAACCAGATTGTTATTGTTGGGAAAGACAAAAAAGGCAGAAAGATCCCAGAATATCTGATCCATTTTAATGGCTGGAACAGAAGCTGGGATCAATGGGCGGCCGAAGATCATGTGCTTCATGATACCGATGAAAATCGTAGAATACAGCATAAATTGGTAAGAAAAGCTGTAGCTCGCCTGAGGAGCACAGGAAGAAAGAAGTGCTGCAGGTTACCTGGTGTTGATTCTGCTTAAAAGCCTCCTCATTGACAAAAAAGATGAAAATGATGAAAACTCATTAAGCAGTTCCTCTGACAGCAGCAAAGTATGAAGAAATAAGTGAAGAAAGTGATACTGAAGAAAAGACTGAAGTGAAAGAAGAACCAGAGCTTCAAACAAAAAGAGAAATGGAAGAAACAACAGTAACTACAGAAATTCCTGAAGTTCTGAAGTAGCAGGAGGATGATTATTATTACATTAACGGAAGGAAATGGTTAGTGAAACTTTCATGCCAGACCAACATCATAATGATCTTGGAAGCATTTTGCTCTCAATGCAGCCTTTTCAGCCAATGAGAGGCCTCATCACCATCATGCTATGCCACATGCCACTAGGAACGTGCATTATATCCCAGAAGAAAAGAATGTTAGCCTTTGTAAGGACATGGTGGATGGATTAAGAATAACCTTTGATTACACTCTACTGTTGGTTTTACTCTATCCTTATGAACAAGCTCAGTATAAAAAGGTGACTTTGCCAGGTACGGTGGCTTACGCCTGTAATCTCAACACTTTGGGAGGCCGAGGTGAATGGATCACCTGAGGCCAAGAGTTGGAGACCAGCCTGGCCAACATGGCGAAACCCCGCCTCTACCAAAAATACAAAAATTAGCCGGGGATGGTGGCAGGACCTGAAATCCCCAGCTACTCAGGAAGCTGAGGCATGAGAATCGCTTGAACCCAGGAGGCAGAGGTTGCAGTGAGCCAAGATGACACCACCACACTCTAGCCTGGGTGACAAGAGCGAGACTCCATCTCAAAAAACACAAAAAAACAAAAACAAAAACAAAAAAAGGTGACTTCATCCATGTTTTTTTTTCTAATTAAGGAAATTGCCACAAACCCTAATACGATCCAGGAGGAACTCTCTCCCAGCCTGTCTTTGTTGAATTCATCCATGCCACAGTCCACAGAGAGTCAGCCAACCATTAGTGAACCAGATACCCCCAAAAGGCACAAAGCTGAGTTGGAAGCATTGCAGTCTCTGAGGCGGTCCATGAGCCACACCACCAACTGTGACAGACTTTCTGACAGCAGCACCTCACCTCAGCCCAAGGGCCAGCAGCAGCACACATCCGCCAGCATACCCAAGCTGTTTCTGCACCTGGAAAAGAAGACACCTGTGCACAGCAGATCGTCTTCACCTATTCCTCTGACTCCTAGCAAGGAAGGAAGTGCAGTGTTCGCTGGCTTCGAAAGGAGAAAAACTAATGAAATGAACGAGGTCCTATCCTAGAAGCTTATGCCTGATAATTACCCACCAGGTGACCAGTCGCTTCCACCTGTTACATTTACGGGGCATAACATTTGCTGCAATTGTTTGTAAAACTTCCAGAAATTCTTGGAAAGACGTCCTTTTCTGAGAAAAATCTGAAGGCTTTATTGAAGCACTTTGATCTCTATTTGAGGTTTTTTAGCAGAATACTGTGATTACTTTTTCCTAGAGTCAGCTTATGTCACTTCCTGTGAGGTGCATTACACAGCAAGAATCTCCGGGCTATTTATTACAATGTTGATGGTTCTGTAAGAACAACTCCTCTGTCTAGCTTGGTGCTCTGGGTTCCAGATGAACAACTATCAAGGTGGTGGGTCTTTACCCAGAGCACAAACACAATGCCCACGTGAGGGCTCTGACAGAGGTGGGCCCTGTTGTTTGAGATGCCCACATACTGTAGTTATTCTGTTAGGAATTGTTTCCTGGGTGCCTATAGTGCTCTGACACAACACTTGCTACTGTGTAGGCCATCTGTGATAGCAGGAAAAAAGCAACTGGGTTCACAGTGAAATGTTTGTGGAAGCATACATAGGTTAGGCTATTTCAATAGACATTGCAGTTCATTAGCGAGAACCACATTATTTTGTTATTTGCTAGCATTAAATAAATTTTTTTTTGCAAATTGGTTTCATTCTTTTGATGAAGCTGAGCAACTCTGTCCAACAAGGTTTAGTTTGTACTTGGAAACCACAAAGTAGTCTCAAAGTATGTTAGAGGAACTCGATATTGATGGCAAAAGAAAATTTGCAGCTATACATTTGCTTCTAACAGTTCCCTCTCTGTGAAACATTATTTTTGGTGATCTAAAGAAAGCATTGCCTTTCTTGTTTGAGATTTTACAGCTATACTTTGCTGTGTAATGTTATGGTTACCTGTCTGTAAAATGTTAGTTTTAGTGATCTAAATAAAGCCTATCTTGTTTGAAAGAAAACAAAAACAAAAACAACACAAAAAGAAGTCTTCGCCCACACCAATGTCCTGGAGAGTTTCCCCAATGTTTTCTTGTAGAATTTTCCTTATTTGAGGTCTTAGATTTCAGTCTTTAATCCATTTTGATTTGATTTTTATATAGGGTGAGAGATGGGAGTCTAGTTTCATTCTTCTGCATATAGAACTCCAGTTTTCCCAGCAAAATTTATTGGACTGTCCTTTCCCCAGAGGTTCTTGGCACCTTTGTCAAAAATGAGTTCACTGTAAATGTATGGATTATTTCTGGGTTCTCTTAATGTGCTCCATTGGTCTATGTGTCTGTGTTTATGCTAGTATCATGCTGTTTTGGTTACTATAGCTCTGAGGTATAATTAGAAGTCAGGTACAGTGATTCCTCCAGTTTTGTTCTTTCTGCTCAGGACAGCTTTGGCTATTCTGTTCTTTTGTGGTTCTGTATAAATTTTAGGATTGTTTTTTCTATTTTTATGAAGAATATCATTGGTATTTTCATAGGGATTGCATCGAATGTATAGATTGCTTTGGGTAGTATGAACATTTTAACAATATTGATTCTTCTAATCTATGAACATGGAATATCTTTCCTTTTTTGTGTGTCCTCTTCAACTTCTTTTTTTTTTTTTTTTTGAGATGGAGTCTCGCTTTGTTGCCCAGGCTGGAGTGCAGTGGCGTGATCTCGGCTCACTGCAAGCTCCGCCTCCTGGGTTCACGCCATTCTCCTGCCTCAGCCTCCGAGTAGCTGGGACTACAGGCGCGCACCACCATGCCTGGCTAATTTTTTGTATTTTTAGTAGCGACGGGGGTTTCACTGTGTTAGCCAGGATGGTCTCGATCTCCTGACCTCGTGATCAGCCCACCTCGGCCTCCCAAAGTGCTGGGATTACAGGCGTGGGCCACCACGCCCAGCCTCTTCAACTTCTTGCATCAATGTTTTATAGTTTTTATTGTAGAGATATTTCACTACTTTGGTTAATTCCTAAGTATTTAATTTTATTGGTAGCTATTATAAATGGGATTACCTTTTTGATTTTCACAGTGTTTGCTGTTGGCATGTAGAAATGTCACTGATTTTTGTTTGTTGGTTTTGTATCCTGCAATTTTACTGCATTTGCTTATGAGTTCTAATAGTTTTTTGGTGGAGTCTTTAGGTTTTTCCAAATATAAGATCATATCATCTGCAAACAAGGATAATTTAACTTCTTCCTTTTCAATTCAGATGTCCTTTATTTCTTTATCTTGTCTGATTACTAGCTAGGACTTCCAGTACTATGTTGAATAACAGTGGTGAAAGTGGGCATCCTTGTCTTGTTCCAGATCTTAGAGGAAAGGCTTTCCACTTTCCCCATTCAATATGATACTAGCAGTGGGTCTGTCATATGTGGATTTTATTGCTTTGAGGTATGTTCCATCTATACTCAGTTGTTTTTTGGGGGGGTTTATCATAAAGGGATGTTGAATTTAATCAAATGCTTTTTCAGCATCAATTGAAATGATCATATGGTTTTTGCCCTTCATTCTGCTGCTATGATGTACCCCTTGATTTGCATATGTTGAACCATTCTTGCATTCCTGGAATAAATCTCAGTTGGTCACGAATGATATGTTGTTGAATTCTGTTTGCTAATATTTTGTTGACAATTTTTTCATCCCTCTTCATTTGAGATATTGGGCTTTAGTTTTCTTTTTTTGATGTGTCTTTGGTTTTGTTATCAGGGAAATACTGGTCTTAATGTGTTTGGAAATATTCCCTCCTCCTTTCTTTTTTGGAATAGTTTGAGTAGGATTGGTATTAATTTTTCTTTAAATGTTTGGTAGAATTCTACAGTGAAGCCAACGGGTCATGGGCTTTTCTTTACTGGGAATGTTGTTATTATGGCTTCGATCTCATTACTTGTTACTGGTTTGCTCAGGTTTTGGATTTCTTTATGGTTCAATCTTGGTTGGTTGTATGTGTCTAGGAATTTATCCATTTCTTCCAGGTTTTCCAATTTATTGGCATATCATTGCTCATAGGAGCCTCTGGTGATTCTTTGAATTTCTGTAGTATTGGTTGTACGGTGCATACATATTTGAGATGGGGGTCTCACTCTGTTGCCCGGGCTGGAATGCAGTGGTGTAATCATGGCTCACTGCAGCCTCAACTTCCTGGGCTCAGGCAATCCTGACACCTCAGCCTCTCAAGTAGCTGGGGCCGTAGGTGTGTGCCACCACACCTGGCTAATTTTTTTATTGTGATTTGTAGAGATGAGGTCTTCCTATGTTGCCCAGGCTGGTCCTGAACTCCTGGGCTCAAGCCATCTGCCAGCCTCAGCCTCCCAAATTGCTGGGATTACAAGCCTGAGCCAGCATGACTGGCTGGTTTTAATATTTTTATATGGAAAAAAAATCATAGGCAAAGTTTAAAGGCAAATGACCTACCAGAATGTGACAAAAGTTAATGCTCAAAAGAGCTCTTGAAAACTCAGTAAAAAATAACATTTTATATCTAAAACTGATTCAAAGTTTTAAAACTCTCAGGAACAAAACAGCACATTTACTCTCCTTTATTTATTCTCTGATCCCACTTTCGCTGAGACGTTGAGAAGAACCAATTCCAATATTCTCTCTTATTTCTGACCTCCCACTTTATAATGTGAAGCCTAATAGATACATCCCTAGAGAGAGAATCAAACTTCACAGTCAATATATGCCCCATTCCAATTATAAAGCGGATTGTAAGTCCAGATTTCAGACATACCACATTCACTAGCTGATCCTCCCACCAACTGGAAGAACTGCTGGGCAATTTTCATATGATCCCTCTGAAAAACAAACTGAGCTGATATAGAGGAATAAGGTAAAAATATTTTTATCATACTTTATGGTTCTAACACATTTGTCAGGATTTAACATATACTCTTGTTTTAAATATTGCCCCAAACAATGCTAATTCTCATTAACATAACAACTAGACCCGAAACTGAATTAAAACCTGTGCAGGGACGGGAAGAAAAGAAGAAAAATAGTCAAATCCTTAAATTCTATCCTAAAACTTCATTAAATGAACTCAATCATTCTACAAATATCTATTG
This sequence comes from Theropithecus gelada, assembly GCF_003255815.1. Lineage (NCBI taxonomy): Eukaryota > Metazoa > Chordata > Mammalia > Primates > Cercopithecidae > Theropithecus > Theropithecus gelada. The sequence goes on along the minus strand of NC_037670.1, from coordinate 163,691,267 downwards.
CTCTTTTACCATATATCAGACCTTGGAACAGGAGCTATAGATATAACAAGCAGTATTTATTAAACTCATTTATTTAATAAATATTTGCTGCCTATCTATTATACAAGGCACTGCAGAATGCACTTGAGATAAAAAGATTTATTCATATCCCAGTTTGTTCCAAAAAGAACAAAGAATGCTACATTAAGATGGATAAGAGCAATTTTAGACAGTGTTTTGGTGTTTATAAAACTAACTTCTCCAGAGAAATAATTTTCCTCACTTTACAGATGTCAAAATTACAGATATACGGAAGTTAAAAAAAAGTCCCTGCAAATAAGAATGAAGTTGCACAATGATTTTTAAGTTTATTAAATAACTTGCTATTTAAAAATTGGACCCTTTTAAGAAAGCAGGAGTCTTTAGGGTTATAAGTTTTTTTTTTTTGTCTCTAAATAACACAACAATCTTTTCACAATGGAGTCTGGATTGGGGGATATGGAGAAATAAAAGGAGCTACAGGAGAGCCTATTGCTGCTTGTACTTTGATAGTCATTTTGTTCTCTTCCACACACCTATAACTTTGCAACCTACAGATTATCAGTGATTTCTTCTTCTTATTATTATTATTATACTTTAAGTTCTAGGGTACATGTGCATAACGTGCAGGTCTGTTACATATGTATACTTGTGCCATGTTGGTGTGCTGCACCCATCAACTCGTCAGCACCCATCAACTCATCATTTACATCAGGTATAACTCCCAATGCAATCCCTCCCCCTTCCCCCCTCCCCATGATAGGCCCCGGTGTGTGATGTTCCCCTTCCCGAGTCCAAGTGATCTCATTGTTCAGTTCCCACCTATCAGTGATTTCATACTCACTGAACCCATTTCCTGGCCAAGGGCTGCATTGACCACTCCTTTGAGAATATACTCCTAGAAATATGGAATAACACTGATTAAGATGAATGTGGAGCTATGAGATTATTTTTAAATTAACTCCTTGCATTAACTCAATATTTTATATAAATTATCAAAGATTACCTATAGTTACTTTTCTCTGTTCTATCCCTGGCTTGAATGAAAGAATTAGGAGTCACTCATTTAGTTTCCAGCAGCCAAGAATCTATATAACAAAATTTACCATATTTGTAAATTCTCAACCTTAAGCAAAAATAATTCAAGGGAAGCTCTAGGAGATAAGTTTCATTTCATTTAAATTCTATGGAAGAAGAAGTAAAATGTTGATATAATAATTTTTAGTACCTTCTCAACCACTGCCACTGTCTGTGACCATATCATATACATTATTTTCCCTTTCCAATTTTTTTGAGACCGAGTCTCGCTGTGTCGCCCAGGCTGGAGTACAGTAGTGCGATCTCAGCTCACTGCAACCTCCACCCCCAGGGTTCTAGCAATTCTCCTACCTCAGCCTCCCTAGTAGCTGGGATTACAGGCCTTAGCCACCACGCCTGGCTAATTTTTTTGTATTTGTAGTAGAGACGGGGTTTTGCCATGTTGGCTAGGCTGGTCTCGAAATCTGGGCCTCAGGTGATCCACCTGCCTCAGCCTTCCAAAGTGCTGGGATTACAGGCGTAAGCCACCACTCCTGGCCCCTTTCCAATGTTATAGTTACTTTTCTTTGCTAGTAATCCTTTTCCTAAAAAAAAAATAAAAGTGTCCTCTGATGTCCATTTATAAGGTATTCTCTCTTTTGGAGTCTTGAGGCCTCACTTGTATCCCTTTTTTCAGACTTGGTTCAATTCTTTAATAGATACCCTCCCTAGCGAGCAGCGTTATCAATCTTTCATTTAAGAGAGCTCACACACAGAACAGCATGAAAGAAGCTGAATCTTTTAATATACTTGAGAAATATACCTGTTTAAACTTCATGGGGTCTGGAAATATTTTCGTCAGTCCTTCATTCAATAAATGGAATGTTTACTATGTACTTCATGTACACAGTGTTAGAGATACAATATAGACACAGTCCCTGACTATAAGGAGTTAACAATCCAATGGGGAAGAAAGACAAGTTATAGACAATTTATGAAATAATTGCATGTATCTAGTTGTTGGTTTCATCAGAATTCTAAATTTTCATATTTCCAAACACTAAAGGAATTTTCCAAATTTCTTTACCCTTTTTGACAAAATGACTACACACAAGGGAGTTTAAAAACATGAAAAAGCCCAGAACAGGCCGGGCGCGGTGGCTCAAGCCTGTAATCCCAGCACTTTGGGAGGCCGAGGCGGGCGGATCACGAGGTCAGGAGATCGAGACCATCCTGGCTAACATGGTGAAACCCCGTCTCTACTAAAAATACAAAAAACTAGCCGGGCATGGTGGCGGGCGCCTGTAGTCCCAGCTACTCGGAGGCTGAGGCAGGAGAATGGCCTGAACCTGGGAGGCGGAGCTTGCAGTGAGCCGAGATCGCGCCACTGCACTCCAGCCTGGGTGACACAGCGCGAGACTCCGTCTCAAAAAAAAAAAAAAAAAAAAAAAAAAAAAAAAAAAAAAAAAAAAAAAGAAAAAGCCCAGAACATTCATTCTCATATCGCAAGTCGCATATAACATTCCTAAATGAATACATATGGTCTTTTCCTGGTATTCTACAGGCAGGAGTCTGCCTAATCTTCTCTTATATGACTTCCAACTAGATTTCTGAAGTTCCACTTTTAGCAGAACTTGGTTAGTAAAAATGTAAAACATTCTCAGTTACCTGAGGAGTAGTAGGTTCCAGATCCTTAATTAAGTTATAAGCTTCTTGTACATCATCTGAAATACAACAAAGTAATTATACTAGTCTGTATTCCAGAAAACCCTTCTGAAGCAGTCCCTCCCAAAAGATAACATCCTTCAGTACTTAAATATTCATGGAAACATGATCTGTTTTATCCGTCTTCTAACTCTCCATATTCGGTGTTGAGTAGTTATGCTAAAAATAACCAAATCAAATATCCTTAGAAAACTCATATTAAGCCATGAAGTACCTTAAAAATTGTTGAAGCTAAGAACATGGATGAGGCATTCTATGCCAATGGCATTGATAAGAAAAGCAACAATTTTTTTAAAAAAGAGAGATATATATATTAAGTATATAGGAATTAAATGACATGAAGTCTGAGATTTGCTTTAAAATATTTCAGGAACAAAAAAGAGGTGCTGAATGAAAAAAGAAGACTGGAAATATCTGAATCCAAGGTGAGTATTTGGGTGTTTACTGTACTATTTATTTTTGTCTATGTTTGAAATTTTCCATAATAAAAATAATTTATAAAATATATATGCTGTTTATTTCATTCTTGTCCAAAACATATTTCTTTTTGCTTTTATATAAAATAGAGGCGGGCCGGGTGCGGTGGCTCAAGCCTGTAATCCCAGCACTTTGGGAGGCCGAGACGGGCGAATCACGAGGTCAGGAGATCGAGACTATCCTGGCTAACCCGGAGAAACCCCGTCTCTACTAAAAAAATACAAAAAACTAGCCGGGCGAGGTGGTGGGCGCCTGTAGTCCCAGCTACTCGGGAGGCTGAGGCAGGAGAATGGCGTGAACCCAGGAGATGGAGCTTGCAGTGAGCTGAGATCTGGCCACTGCACTCCAGCCTGGGCGACAGAGCGAGTCTCCGTCTGAAAAAAAATAAATAAAATAAAATTTTAAAAAATAAAATAAATAAAATAGAGGCTGGGCACGGTGGCTCAGACCTGTAATCTCAGCACTTTGGGAGGCCGAGGCAGGCGGATCACCTGAGATCAGGAGTTCAAGACCAGCCTGACCAACATGGCAAAACCCCATCTCTACTAAAAGTACAAAAATTAGCCGGGCACAGTGGCGCACGCCTGTAATCCCAGCTACTCGGGAGGCTGAGGCAGGAGAATCGCTTGAACCGGGGAGGGAGAAGTTGCAGTGAGCGGAGATCATGCCACTGCACTCCAGCCTGGGCGACATAGTAAGACTCTGTCTCAAAATAATAAGAATAATAATAAATAAATAAAATAAAATAGGACGGTTTGTAAGTTCATATTCTTATTTTAATAAATAAATTTTCCTCCATGAGGAATATGTTGTCCTGGTTGGTTTCTACCATGCACCTAAAAAGGCCCACATTGTAACTGCAGGGCCCATGACCAAATGCCACCACAAATGCATGGTGGCTGCTACCCTGTACTCACAGCTGTTAGAAAAGGCTGCTTCAGGCATTTGTCTAACAATTGTAATCTTACTTAGGGGCAATAAATATCATATCCTCTTTGAATAATAGTATTTCTTATAAGCAGCCTGGGATACAAAGAAACAAAGGCAGACAATCAAAGCAAATAAGAAACAGTTAATACTTTTTTCAAAAGACACAAGAAAATGTGAATGTACATTATGCAACAGGCGAAACTAGAAAAAGAAAAAAGAACTATAAGGGAAGGGGAGGGAAAACAATGAAAAAGAAAGAATGGATAGAGAATAAAGTACAGAAAAATGAAAGGAAAAAAGAAAAAACAGAATGAGGGAGAAGAAGGTAGGAAGTGACAGAAGAGGAAAGAGGATAAAAAAAGGCACAACAAATAACCACCAATAAACTTGTTCTATGAACTTGTTGCAAATATATTTTTGGAAGTATGGATTTAAAAAGTGAAGTAAATAGTTCCATCAGACATATTTAACTACTCTAAAATACCTCATTGTAAGTAAGACTAGGACACATTTTTCTTACCTTGACGAAGGTAGTAAATCACCAAGTTTAGCCTAGCTTCAGGAATGACATCAACTAGGGGAGGTAAAACCTGCAAAGCCCCTTCACCTCCTCGGAAAACAACCTAGAGATATAGAAATCATGCTCTTATGGCAATAATTACGTATATATTTCTTAGTGACAATGTTTAAGGAGCTGGCACATATAACTGGGTTCATGATATTCAACTAAAATAGTACTGGGAATCAGTTGATATATTGAGAACTTTTACTATTGGCGGAATTTATTATTGCCTACCTAATCCGCATGCTTCTTACCTTCTCTCTTCTTTTCCTTCCTCTCTGCTTTTGATCCTTCTTAACAGCCTTGTCATAACTAAACATTTTATTTTTAACCCTATATAAAACCTACCTCCATTATCACTCTCTCTAAACCCTTGCCCTTTTTTATTCATAGCACTTATATCTTTATTTTATTGTATATTTCTTTATCTGTTTATCTATTACATCCACCAGAATATAAGCTCCATATGGCAAGGAACTTTGCATTTACTGTGTACTCCTAGCCTCTAGAACTGTGACTAGTATAGTCAGCACTCAGTTAATTTTTGAAAGGATGAATATATTTTTGAAGCTCTATTTATATATATGACCTTGACTTCGTTGGAAGAAAGCCATGATCTAAATTATAACAATACACACATATTGTATACCCACAAAAATTTAAATTAAAAATTTGAAAAAGGCCGGGCGCGGTGGCTCAAGCCTGTAATCCCAGCACTTTGGGAGGCCGAGACGGGCGGATCACGAGGTCAGGAGATCGAGACCATCCTGGCTAACACGGTGAAACCCCGTCTCTACTAAAAATACAAAAACTTAGCCGGGCGTGGCGGCGGGCGCCTGTAGTCCCAGCTACTCGGGAGGCTGAGGCAGGAGAATGGCGTGAACCCAGGAGGCGGAGCTTGCAGTGAGCTGAGATCCGGCCACTGCACTCCAGCCTGGGTGACAGAGCGAGACTCCGTCTCAAAAAAAAAAAAAAATAAAATAAAAAAAAATAAAAATAAAATAAAATAAAAAATTTGAAAAAATAAAATTATAATAACTATGAGAAATAGAATAAAAGCATAACCCTTATTGTGTACATCTCTTTTCCTCTCCATAAGAACTGCAGAGGGAGGCCGAGACGGGCGGATCACGAGGTCAGGAGATCGAGACCATCCTGGCTAACACAGTGAAACCCCGTCTCTACTAAAAATACAAAAACTTAGCCGGGCGAGGTGGCAGGCGCCTGTAGTCCCAGCTACTCAGGAGGCTGAGGCAGGAGAATGGCGTGAACCCGGGAGGCGGAGCTTGCAGTGAGCTGAGATCCGGCCACTGCACTCCAGCCTGGGTGACAGAGCGAGACTCTGTCACAAAAAAAAAAAAAAAAAAAAGAACTGCAGAAAACTCCTAAAGTACCCAATAATTAACAAAACTTCTAGACAGACATTCTACATCAAAAACTCCATGAAGGGACTTATATATCCTTTCTGAGCCTGTTTCCTCATCTCTAAATGGCATTAGTAATGGCTACCTTTCAGGTTCTTATGAGGATTAAATGAGCTAAAGTGGGCTAAATGTGTGGCACGTATTTCAGTGTTTCATTGAATTAATTTAGTAAACATTCATTAGCATGTACTTATATGCCCACTACTGTAACAAGCACGGGAGTTATAGCAGGAACAGGCCACTACCCTGTCACCACAGACTATTCAAGTGGGGACAGACCTCCATAAAGCAAACAAATAAATATGTTATCAGGTGCTAATAAGTATTACAGAGATAAGCTAAGAAATCAAAACAAACAAAGAAAATCCATGAAAGGACAAGTTATTTTGCGTACTGTTGTATTTCTAGAGCCTGGCATAGTGTATGGAATGTAGCAAACTGTTTCACAAATAAATGCACAGAAAGCAAGGTCATCCAGCATGAACTACATAATCTCTTCTCTCAACCCCAAAATATCTATCTAGTGATCTTTTTTGTTTCCTCTTTGAGATATTCCCTTCTTTTGCCAAGATTAATTCATTCACCTGTCTTCTTGATCCCATGGACTTCTAACTCCATCTGGACCTCTTTTCCCCTTTAATTATTGTACCCTCAGTCTTCCCAAAGTCCTGGTCCTACTTCTCAACTTTAAACACACACAAGGGGTTTTTGTTCTCTTGAAAAATCTTCCACTTGGTCCCACTGTTTCCTCTAGATAGTGCCCTATTTTTCTCTTTTCTTTCAATGCCACACTTCAAAAGTATGTGGCTTACTGCTTCTACTTTCTTCTCATCTTCTCACTCCTTAACCTCTCAAAACATTGGCTTCTGCTCTCAGCATACGAATAAACTCACTCTCAGGAGTCACAAATTCATCTCTTTAGCCAAATTCAATGGACTTTTCTGTCCTCTTGCTCCATGATGTGTCTGCAGTTTTGACACGGATGCCTACAAGATAACAATAATAACAACAACGCCATTTTTTCTTTTTTTTTTTTAGACGAAGTCTCTCTCTGTCACCCAGGCTGGAGTGCAGTGGCGCGATCTCGGCTCACTGCAAGCTCCGCCTCCCGGGTTCACGCCATTCTCCCGCCTCAGCCTCCCAAGTAGCTGGGACTACAGGTGCCCGCCACCGCGCCCGGCTAATTTTTTTTTGTATTTTTAGTAGAGACGGGGTTTCACCATGGTCTCGATCTCCTGACCTTGTGATCCGCCCGCCTCGGCCTCCCAAAGTGCTGGGATTACAGGCGTGAGCCACCGCGCCCGGCCTAATCTGTCAATACTCTTACAATAACTCCTAAATTTATTCTCAAGTCTTTATCTTTCTCCAAGCTTAAATTCCAGACTACCATATAACCGATAATGCTCCAGAAAAATTAATCTGGCTTCTATTTAGAAACTAAATTTAAAGTTAAAAGATTAGATGCAGAAACTCATAGTAGAGACTATCCAAATAAAACTGTATCTGTGATGGAGGCCTGAATTAGAGATGAAATGGAGTAAATATAAGACATTGCCAGCAAGAAGAGAATAGGATTTAGTAACTGAATAGGTACTGGAGATAAAGAGAAGGGGAGAATCTAAAACAGCTGTGGTTTACTGGAAGAATTGGTACTACAAAAAGGAATAGAGAAATCAGAAGGAAAAAGCATAGTTATTATTATTGCCACTTTTGGATGAAGAATCTCAGTAGTATTAGTTGATTTGCCCAGTGTTCCCAGGTATCTGAATTGAGAGCAGCTGTTCTGCATCTCACTATATTACATGGTTGATAGAATCATAATCTAGCCCTAAACCCAACCACCCATCCAATTTGAGTGTCTGCTATTCCCCAGTACAAATTTACTGTTCTAGTAAGATAAATCTGCTCACAATCGTTTACATATGTCACCCTCATTCTAGCTCCATGTCCTTGACTAGAATGAACTCTCTAAATCTCAGCCATCCTTCAAAGATGCAAAAATATTTGCCATTTATTTTAAACCACAGGGGGATATGTTCCTTTGTCTTTCCCCAAAAAACAGACACCTGGATCTACACTGCCTTGTGCTTCTTTCCAAATATTAAATATATTCCTGTTCTCCCAACAAGGACTTCCTTAAGGAAACAGACTAGTACTTTAAAACTTATCTCCTCCACAGTGAGGAGGTGTTCCCTTGGAGTAAAGCATTATTTGCTGGGGCTTCTCCTTTTATTCATCTTTCTAATCGCTGTGATATACCAAAGCAGAGTAGGACTGAAGTCAGTCAAGATGGCAAATCGTTATTCACCAGATTGTGCCTGATGAGTTCTTTAGCAAATTCAAAGGATGAAGAAGCGTTGTCCATCAAGCTTTTGAGTTCTGCCTGAAATTTAAAAAAGAAAGGCTTATGAAAATGACAAGTGTATAGTTCTTATACCACATATTGACACAATGGTTTATAATTTACAAAGAATTTAACAAGCTATTTCATTTGATCCTCATGACTCTAGGTCAATGTAATTATTATTACCCACATTTTCAAATGAGGGCAATAATAAATGAAAACAATGAGGCTTATAAAAGTTAAGTGATTTGGGCTGGGCACAGTGACTCATGCCTGTAATCCCAGCACTTTGGGAGGCCAAGGGGGCGGATCAAAAGGTCAAGAGATCGAGACCATCCTGGTCAACATGGTAAAACCCCGTCTCTACTAAAAATACAAAAAAATTAGCTGGGTGTGGTGGCACACGCCTGTAGTCCCAGCTACTAAGGAGGCTGAGGCAGGAAAATCACTTGAACCTGGGAGGCGGAGGTTGCAGTGAGCCAAGACTGTGCCACTGCACTCTAGCCTGGTGACAGAGCGAGACTGTCTCAAAAAAAAAAAAGTTAAGTGACTTGAAACTTATACTAAGCAGCAAGTTTGAAAACTGGGATACTCACGTCTGAAGACTCGTAGAGTTAGTTTTTTCTTTCAGTGTCAAAGGTGATGAAGGAGCTAAGCCTTAAACAACTAAGGCTGATTCTTTAATCTGAAAGGAGATTTTAAGAAATCCTCCTTTCATCCCTTTTCTATTTCTATTAGTGGGTTGTTAAGGTTTTCTGGATAAAAATAATTAAATTCTTTTTTTTTTTTTTTTTTGAGACGGAGTCTCGCTCTGTAGCCCAGGCTGGAGTGCAGTGGCCGGATCTCAGCTCACTGCAAGCTCCGCCTCCCGGGTTCACGCCATTCTCCGGCCTCAGCCTCCCGAGTAGCTGGGACTACAGGCGCCCGCCACCTCGCCTGGCTATTTTTTTTGTATTTCTTAGTAGAGACGGGGTTTCACCGTGTTAGCCAGGATGGTCTCGATCTCCTGACCTCGTGATCCGCCCACCTCGGCCTCCCAAAGTGCTGGGATTACAGGCTTGAGCCACCGCGCCCGGCCAAAATAATTAAATTCTTGATTGTTCTTCACTAACTATCACAAACTCATTCTGCCTGATCTCATAATTGGGAATGCATGTCTGCTCAGCAATTTTTCTATCACTCTTCTCTCGTCCACAGTACAGTTCCAAAGTTTTGGGTAATATTAGGTTACATCAGCAGTTTTCAAGCTTTTTGGTCTCAAGATCCCTTTTATACTCTATAAATGATCTCAAAGAATTTTTGTTTATGTGGCAAATAGCCCTCAATACTTATCATATTAGAAATTAAAACAGAAAAATTTAAGTATTCAATTCATCGAAAATGGTAGTAATAATATGCCTTAAAATATGTCGGAATTAACATTTGGTCTCAATTTCAGAGCAACTTGTCATTTCTGAAAATAAAAACAATCAAATTTTTTTAAAAGTTTAAAAATAGGCCAGCCGCGGTGGCTCAGGCCTGTAATCCCAGCACTTTGGGAGGCCAAGACGGGCGGATCACAAGGTCAGGAGATCAAGACCATCCTGGCTAACACGGTGAAACCCCGTCTCTACTAAAAATACAAAAAATTAGCTGGGCGTGGTGGCGGGCACCCGTAGTCCCAGCTACTCGGGAGGCTGAGGCAGGAGAATGGCGTGAACCCGGGAGGTGGAGCTTGCAGTGAGCCGAGATCGCACCACTGCACTCCAGCCTGGGTGACAGAGCGAGACTACGTCTCAAAAAACAAAAAAAAAAGTTTAAAAATAACAATAATAAACCCCACTACAAATTGACTTACATATTTTTTTTACTTTAAAAAACTGTATTTATCAAATCAAAAATTTAGTGAGAACAGTGTTATTGTTTTACATTTTTTGCAAATCTCTTTAATGTCTGGCTTAACAGAGGATAGATGGATTGTAATATCTGTATCTGCATTCGATCTATTTTGTGTCCATATTGTGCCAGGTGACAAGAACAAAAAAGAAAGCCCAATACCAGTACAAGGTGGGAAGTCTAGTGAAAGACCCTTCCCACAATCAGCAGGAACTACTAAAGAGCTACATGGCAAAGGAAGGATAAAATGGAATTTTCTATGAACTTTTTGGGGACCCCTTGAACATAAATTAATAAAATAAAAAAACAGTTGTATAATAGGATTAAAAACAAAAGTTGGTTTTTGAAAAGACTAAAAAAATGTGAAAATGTAAACGAAATTATCAAATTTTTAGAAAAATACAACTTACCAAAAATAACAGAAGAAGAAATAGAAAACATGCATAGTCTTATAACGACTAAAGGAACTGAATTAGGTAATTTAAAATCTTCCAAACCTAGACAGTTTTATCAATAAGTTCTACCAAACATTTAAGAAAAAGCCAATGTTATTCAAACTCTTCCAGAAAGTAGAAACATATGGTACCTGCTTCAATTAATTCATTTTCCTTTGAGATAACCTTTGCACCAAATCCTGGCAAGAACTATACCAAAAAAGCAAATTATAAACCTATCAAACCAATATGTATTGATGCAACAAATTAAATAATAGCTATATAATATGTGATATGTAAAGAGAAGAATGAACCATGATGAAGCTGGGTTTATTCTGGTATAAAGTTGATTTTTAAAATTTTTTATTTTTTTGAGACAGGGTCTCACTCTACTGCCCAGGCTGGAGTTCAGTGGTGCCATCTTGACTCACTGCAACCCCTGTCCCCCAGGCTCAAGTGATCCTACCACCTCAGCCTCCCAAGTGTCTGGGACCACAGCTACACACCACCACACCAGGGTAATTTTTCTATTTTTAGTAGAGGTGGGATTTCACCGTGTTGTCTAGGCTGGTCTCAAACTCCTGACCTCAAATGATCCCCCCACCTCAGCCTCCCAAAGTGCTGGGATTACAGATGTGAGCCACCACGTTCAGCCTAAAGTTGATTTAACAATAGAAAATACTTCAAATAATTTGCCACAAGAATAAAGGAAAATATGATCGTTTCAATAGACAAAGAATACACGACGTTATACTTCAACATCTGATCCTTATGAAACCTCTTAGCAAACTAACACTGGAAGGGAATTTCCTTAATCTGATAAAGGATATCTTTTTAAATCTACATTAAACATCATGTTTAATGATGAAATATCATTTCTTAATGATGAAATATCATCAAAAACTTTCGTTTTGAGACAAAAAATCTTACAAGTGTGTGTGTGTGTGTATATATATATATATGTATATGTATTTTTTTTTTTAGATGGTATTTAGCTGTGTTGCCCAGGCTGGAGTGCAGTGGTGCAATCTTGGCTCACTGCAACCTCCGTGTCCCGGATTCAAGCGATTCTCCTGCTTCAGCCTCCCAAGTAGCTGGGATTACAGGTGCATGCCACCACGCTCGGCTAATTTTTGTATTTTTAGTAGAGACGGGGTTTCACTGTGTTGACCAGGCTGGTCTTGAACTCCTGACTGCATGATCTGCCTGCCTTGGCCTCCCAAAGTGCTGGGATTATAAGTGTGAGCCACTGCACCCAGCCACAACAATATTTCAAATATTCAACAATGTTCCAGAGGCCCTAGTCGTGCAATAAGAGAGAAATAAAATTATAAGAATTAGAAAGGAAGAAACAAAATAATGATATGATTATATATATACATATATATAAAATACAAATGGATTTACAGGTAAATTATTAGGATTAATAAGAGATTTCTCAAAAGATGACATGCTAATGACCAACAGGTATATGAAAAAATGTTCAGCACTACTAATCATCAAGGAAATGCAAATAAAAACCACAATGTGATATCATCTCATTCCAGTTAGAATGGCTATTATCAAAAACACAAAAGATTACAAGAGTTGGCAAGGATGTCAAGAAAAGGGAACCCTTGTGCACTGTTGGTGGGAATGTGAATTAGTAGTGTAGCCATTATGACAAACAGCATGTAGATTCCTCAAAAAATTAAAAATAGAATTACCATACGATCCAGCAATCCTACTACTGGATATCTATTCAAAGGAAATGAAATCAGTATGTCAAAGAGGTATCTGCACTCCCACGTCCATTGCAGCGTTATTCACAGTAGTCAAGATATGGAAGTAATCTAAGTGCTATCAAAAGACAAATGAATAAAGAAAATGTGGTAAATAAACAATGAAACTAACACTATTCAGCCTTTAAAAAGAAGGCAATTCCATCATTTGCAACAACATGAATGAACCTGAAGGACATTAGTTAAGTGAAATAAGCCAGACACAGAAAGACAACCACCACATGATGTCACTTGTATGTGGAATCTAAAAAAGTTGAACTCACAGAAGCAGAGCGTAGAAGAGTAGTAACCAGGGCCTGGAGCCAGGAGGGTGAAGATTGGGAAGATGTTGGTCAAAGGATACATTATTTCAGATGGAGGGGAGGAATAAGTTCAATGAATCTATTGTACAACACAGTATACATTATATACAACATAATGTACAACACTATTGCACAACAATGACTTCTAGTTAATGACAATGTATTATATATTTAAAAATTGCTAAGAGAGTAGACTTGAAGTGTTCTCACCACAAAAAAAAATGTGGGTAATACATATGTTAATTAGCTTGATGTGACCATTCTACAATGTATACATATTTCAAAACAACATGCTGTACACCATACATATATACAATTTTTGTTGCTTTAAAAAATTGTTTAATGTAACTTAAAACAAGATAATCTAGCAAGATCTCTTAAATTGACCTCTTAAATTGATCCAAAGTCAATTTTTTAAAAAAGTTTTATTTTATTTTATGTGAACAGAGTCTCACTCTGTCACCCAGGCTGCAGTGCACTCCAGTGCAACCTCCATCTCCTGGGTTCAAGCAATTCTCCTGCCTCAGCCTCCCAAGTAGCTGGGATTACAGGCGTGCACCATCATGCTCAGCTAATTTTTGTATTTTTAGTAGAGACAGGGTTTGACCATGTCGGCCAGGTTGGTCTCAAACTCCTGACCTCAAATGATCCACCAGCCTCAGCCTCCCAAAGTGCTGGGATTACAGGCATAAGCTACCACACCCAGCCGATCTTAGGTCAGTTAAAAAAATCTACTGTAGAACTTACTCTTTCCCAGCTGGAACCATGAAAAGTGTCAAAGAAAAAAAAAAAAAAGGGTTCCAGCTGTGCCAGAACTCCTTAAGGAAAAGCATGGCAAAGGAATTTCATAGAGTTGAAGATTAAGAACCTGACAAAGACGTTTTTCCAAAAGAGGCTTCAAAAGGAAAGAAGGTGGCCAGGTGCAGTGGCTCACGCCTGTAATCCTAGCACTTTGGGAAGCCAAGGTGGGTGGATCACTTGAGGTCAGGAGTTCAAGACCAGCCTGGCCAAAGTGGTGAAACCCATCTCTACTAAAAATCAAAAATTAGTCAGGCATGGTGGCGGATGTCTGTAATCCCAGTTACTCGGGAGGCTGAGGCAGGAGAATAGCTTTAACCCAGGAGACAGAGATCGTAGTGAGCCAAGATCACACCACTGCACTCCAGCCTGGATGACAGAGCTGGACTCTTTCTCAAAAAAAAAAAAAAAAGGCAAGAAGGAGGCTTTTATATGAAACAGTTAAGCACTACCACAAGAAATACAGGCAGATGTACAGACCTGAGACTCCAGTGGCTAGGATGGCAAGAAAAGCTGGTAACTTCTACGTACCTGTAGAACCTAAGTTGGCATTTCTCATCAGAATCAGAGGTATCAATGGTGTGGGCCCAACGGTCTGAAGCCTTCCCTTTGCCAAATCTTCAGTGGCAACTTTGTTAAACTCAAGAAGGCTAGTTAACATGATAAGGACCGTAAAAGCATATATTACATGGGAGTATCCAAACCTGAGGTCAGTAAATGAACTGATCTACAAGCATGGTTATGGTAAAATCAGTAAGAAGCAAATTGCCTTCACAAACAACACTTTGATTGCTTGATCTCTCAGTAAATATGTCATCATCTGCATGCAAGATCAGATTCATGAGATCTATACTATTGGAAAACACTTCAAAGAAACAAACAACTTCCTGTGGCCCTTCAAATGATCTCCATGAGGTGAAATGATGAGAAATACCACCCACTTGGTAGAAGGTGGAGATGCTGGCAACAGGGAAGACCAGATAAACAGGCATATCAGAAGGATGAACTAAGGTAACCACTGTGATTATTTTTGTAATTGGTCAGTTAATAAACAGTGACTGGTTTCAAACTGAAAAAAATCTATTGTAGTTCTATACATCACTACAAAAAGTCAAAAAATGAAATTTTAAAATAAGATACCACTTACAATAACATACAAAATACCAAGTTCCTAGAAGCAAATCTAACAAAACATGTAAAAAGACCAATACAAAGGCCAAGCACGGTGGCTTACGCCTATAATCTCAGTGCTTTGGGAAGCCAAGGCAGGCGGATCACTTGAGCCCAGGAGTTCAAGACCAACCTTAGCAATGTAGTGAGACCTGTCTCTATGTAAAAATTTTTAAAAATTAGTTGGGCACAGTTGCACACACCTGTAGCCCCAGCTACTTGGGAGGCTGAGGCACAAAGATCACTCAAACCTGGAAGGCAGAGGTTATTGTAAGCCATGATCCAGCCACTGCACTCCATCTAGCCTGGGTGACACAGCCAGAGCTTGTCTCAAAAAAAAAAAGACCAATACAAATAAAAAAAAAAGCACAAAACCTGACTGAAAGAAATTAAAGATCTGGCCGGGCGCAATGGCTCACGCCTGTAATCCCAGCACTTTTGGAGGCCCAGGCGGGTGGATCACCAGCGGTCAGGAATTCAAGACCAGCCTGGCCAACATGGTAAAGCCCCGTCTCTACTAAAAATACAAAAGATTAGCCGGGTGTGGTAGTGGACGCCTGTAATCCCAGCTACTTGGGAGGCTGAGGCAGGAGAATCGCCTGAACCCAGGAGGTGGAGGTTGTAGTCAGCCAAGATCATGCCACAGCACTCCAGCCTAGGCAATAAAAGCAAAACTTCGTCTCAAAAAAAAAAAGGAATTAAAGATCTAAATAAATGGAGAAAGATACCATATTCATGAATTTAAAGACTTAATATAAAACTATTAATTATCTCCCAACTCATCCATGGATTCAAAGCAACACAATTAAAATCCCTACAGGTTTGTTTCTGTGTTTGGATTTGGCAGGCTTGTTTTAGAATTCATACTGAAAGATAAAGAGCCAAGAATAACCAAGACCCCCTTGAAGACTAACACCATGGCAAAACTTGCTAGACCCACTACATGTGATACTTTTTTTTTTTGAGACAGAGTCTCACTCTGTCGCCCGGCTGTAGTGCAGTGGCTCGATCTCGGCTTACTGCAACTTCTGCCGCCCGCCCGGGTTCAAGTGATTCTCCTGCCTCAGCCTCCCGAGCAGCTGGGATTACAGGCACCTGCCACCACGCCCAGCTAAATTTTTTTGTAGTTTTAGTAGAGAAGCGGTTTCATCTTGTTGGCCATGCTGTTCTCAAACTCCTGACCTCGTGATCCGCCCGCCTCAGCCTCCCAAAGTGCTGGGATTACAGGTGTGAGCCACCGTGCCTGGCCTACATGTGAAACTTGATTACAAATCTGTAGTGATTAAGGCCGTATGGTAATGAGAGCAAGGATACACAAATGGATCAACATAATACAGAGTTCAGAAGCAGACATATCTAAACACTGGAATTATTTTCCAAAGGTGGCAGAATAGTAGGAAAAGACTGATCTTTTCAATAAATGGTCTGAAACAATGAGTTATTCTTATGAAAAAAAATAAAATTTGACCTCTGCCTCACAGTCTACACAAAAATCAATTCCATGTAGAATATGGACTTACGTGTAAAAGAAAATTAGGAAATAAACAACATACTCTAAATAACAAATGGGCCAAACAAACCAAAAATAAAATTAGAAAATACTTTGAGATAAATGAAAGATACAATATAACAAAACTTATGGGATGCAGTTAAAGCAGTGCTTAGAGGAAATTTTATAGTTGTAAATGCCTATATTTAAAAAAGAAAATAAGAAAGACCACAAATTAATAACCTAATTGTAAAAAAAAGAGAAAACTAAACATAAAGCATACAGAGGAAAGGAAAAAATAAAGATTAGAGCAGAAATCAATTAAACAGACAAGAGAATGGAGAAAATCAATGAAACCAAAACCTGGTTCCTTGAAAAGATTAAGAAAACTTTTAGCTAGATTGACCAAGAAAAAAACAATAAACTCAATTTACTAGAATCAGAAATGAAAGAAGTGAAAGGACACAAACATAGATGTGTACCCGCCCCCCCCACACACCCTTTTGTTCTGCTCTCTAATCTTTGCACATACCAGAGATTTCGTAAGTTCTGTGAGTACCTGTTTTTCTGCACGTACCAGAGATTTTGTTTGGCACATACCAGAGATTTTGTAAGTTCTGACGCAAGGTCACAAGACGTGTTTAAGTAAGATAAACTCTTGCTGCCATAAACCTGCTCTCCCGCCTCAAAGGTTGAACCGAAATATCAGAAATGGCGGAAACCAATCATAGTTAGCCAAATCGCCTTGTTCAAACACTAGCCAATCATATATCTGATTTGTATAATAACTCTATGCCCACTTTTCTTAGACTATATAACACTGCTCGGAGCTCAGTGGGGGAGCTCTCCTGCCCGTCTCGTTTCGCGAGCGAGTGAGAGTTCCAGGTTCGAACCTGTAATAAAGATCCTTGCTGCTTAGCTTTGACTCTGGACTCTGGTGGTCTTCTTCGGGGAATAAACGGTCTGGGCATAACAGAAGGAACAATACTACTGACCTTAGAGAAATAAAAAGGATTACAGAACAATACTATGAACAAGTATAGGCCAATATATTGGATGATTGAAGTGAAAGGGATAAATTCCTAGAAGGACATAAACTATCAGAACTGACTCAAGAAGAAATACTATTAATAGACCTACAACATGGATCGATGTGCACAGACTGACTTAATGTCATTAAGATAGTATTAAGCCCCAAACTGATCTTTAGAGTCAATGCAATCCCTAAAGAAGGAAATTAGATTAATAATTTTAAAACTGCACTGAAATAAAAAGCCCAGGCCCAGATGGCTTCACTGCTTAATTATACCACTTAAAGAAGAGTTAATACCAATTCTTCACAAACTCTTCCAAAACACAGAAGACGGAACTTTTCCCCTTATACTATGTGGCTAGTATTACCCCAATACCATAACCAAAAAAAAAAAAAAAAAAATTACAAGAGAAGAAAATGATCAATATCTTTTTTGAATATGGACACAAAATCCTCCAAAAAGTTCTTAGCAAATGGAATCCTGTAATACATTAAAAAGATTATTCACGATGACCAAGTGAGATTTATTCCAGGAATACAAGGGCGGTTTAACATTCAAAAATCAATTAATATAATATACCATATCAATAGAATAAAAACCAAAAACTAAATGATCATCTCAATAGCTACAGAAAAAGCAGTTCCATTTAACATCCTTTCATGATAAAAACATTTGGAAGTTCCCCCACTTGAGAAAGAACATTTACAAAAAACCCACAACTAACATCATACTTAACAGTGAAATACTGGATGATTTCCACCTATGATCAGGAACAAGACAAGGATATCTGCTCTCAGCACTTCTATTCAACATTGTACTGAAGGTTCTTGTCAGGCCTCTGAGCCCAAGCCCAGCCATCGCACCCCCTGTGACTTGCACATCCGCCCAGATGGCCTGAAGTAACTGAAGAATCACAAAAGAAGTGAAGAATCACAAAATCTTAACCGATGACATTCCACCACAAAAGAAGTGAAAATGGCCGGTCCTTGCCTTAAGTGATGACATTACCTAGTGAAAGTCCTTTTCTGGGCTCATCCTGGCTCAAAAACCTCCCCCACTGAGCACCTTGTGACTCCCACTCCTGCCCGCCAGAGAACAACCCCCCCTTTGACTGTAATTTTCCTTTACTTACCCAAATCCTATAGAACGGTCCCACCCTTATCTCCCTTCGCTGACTCTTTTCGGACTCAGCCCGCCTGCACCCAGGTGATTAAAAAGCTTTATTGCTCACACAAAGCCTGTTTGGTGGTCTCGTCACACGGACGCGCATGACAGTTCTAGCCAGGGCAATTAGACAAGAAAAAGAAAGAAGAGACATCCAGACTGGAAAGGTAGTAGTAAAACTATCCTGATTCACAAATTAATCTTATATATGGAAAATCCTCCTGAAAATCTTCAAGAAAGCTAATAAATGAGTTCAGCAAGGTTTCAGGATACACTCAATACAAAAATCAGTAGTACTTCTATTCTCTTGCAATGAACAATTCAAAAATGAAATTAAGGCAACAAGTTAATTTACAATAGCATCAAAAATAATAAAATAGTAATAAATTTAACAAAAGAAATGGAAAACTTGCCCCATAAAAACCACCAAATATTGTTGAAAGAAATTTAAAAACACCTAAATAAACGGAAAAATATTCCATGTGAATGGATTTAAAGACTTAACGTTATTAAGAAAGCATTAATCCCCAAACTGATCTTTAATGCAATCCCTATCAGAATCCAATCTAGGTTCTCTGTTGGAATTGATAAGCTGATTCTAAAATTCATATTGAATTGTAACAGATCAGAGTAACCAAAACAAGCTTGGAAAACAAACAACAAATTAGGAGGCCTCATACTTCCTGATTTCAAAACTTGTTACAAGTAAGGAAGTTAGTGTAGTATTAATGTAAGGATAGACATATAGACCAGTCCAGAAGAAATGAATCCATTTGTCTATGGTAAACTGATTTTCAACAAGGGTGCCAAGACCATTCAAAGGATGAAAGAACAGTCTCTTCAACAAATGGTGCTGAAATAATTGGATATTCACATGCAAAAGAATCAAGTTGGACTTTTGCCTCATGACATTTACAAATGTTAATTCAAAATGGATCAGAGACCTAAAAGCTAAGATTATAAAACTCTTAGTGGAAAAACCAGGGGGAAATCTTCATGGCCCGGGACTTGGCAATGGAATCTTAGATATAACACCAAAAGCATAAGAAATAAAAGGAAAAAAAAAAAAAAGAGATAACTTTGACTTCATCAAAATTAAAAACTTTTGTACTTCAAAAAAAAACACTATTAAGAAAATGAGCTGGGCGTGGTGGCTCACGCCTGTAATCCCAGCACTTTGGGAGGCCGAGTCAGGTAGATCACCAGGTCAGGAGATTGAGATCATACTGGCTAACACGGTGAAACCCCGTCTCTACTAAAAATACAAAAAAAAATTAGCCGGGCGAGGTGGCGGGCGCCTGTAGTCCCAGGTACTCGGGAGGCTGAGGCAGGAGAATGGCATGAACCTAGGAGGCAGAGCTTGCAGTGAGCCGAGATGGCGCCACTGCACTCCAGCCTGGGCAACAGTGCGAGACTCCATCTCAAAAAAAAAAAGAAAGAAAAGAAAAGAAAATGAAGAGACAATCTTCTACAGGATAGGAGAAAATATTTGCAATTCATGTATCTGATAAGGGACTGTACCTAGAATATATAAAGAACACGTGAAACTCAATAACAAAAAGACAACTTATTTCAAAAATGGGCAAAGAATAAACATTTCTACAAAAAAGATAAGCAAATGGCCGACAGGCACATGAAACAATGCTCAACATCATTAGTCATCAGGGAAATGCAAATAGAAACCACAAGATTCCACTTCACACCACTAGAATGGATGGCTAGAGTCAAAAAGTCAGATGATAACAACTGTTGGCAAGAACGCAAAGAAATCAAAATGTTTATAAACTGCTGGTGGGAATGTAAAACGGTGCGGTTACTTTAGAACACTCTGGCAGTTCCCCAGACAATTAAATATAGAGTTACCATATGACCCAGCGATTCCACTCCTAGGTATAAACCCGAGAGGACTGAAAACATACATACAAACAAAAACTTACACAAAAAGTATAATGTTTATAGAAGCAGCATTTATAATAGGCAAAAGTTGGAAATAATACAAGTGTCTATCAACTGATGAATGGAAAAAACTAAAAAAGGTATATTCATAAAACAAAATATTATTTGGTCATAAAAATGAATAAAATACTAATACATGCTACAACATGATGAACCTTGTAAACATTATGCTAAGTAAAAGGTGCCGATCATAAAGACCAAATATTATATGATTCCATATATATATGAAACATCCACAGCAGGCAAATACATAAAGACAAAGTACATTAGTGGTTGCTTAGGGCTGGGGGAATGGGGCAACAGGGGTTGATAGTTGAAGGGTATGACTTTTTTTTTTTTGAGACGGAGTATCGGTCACCCAGGTTGGAGTACAGTGGCACAATCTCAGCTTACCGCAACCTCTGCCTCCCAGATTCAAGTGATTCTCGTGTCTCAATTTCCTGAGTAGCTGGGATTACAGGTGTGCGCCACCACGCCCAGATAACTTTTGTAATTTTTAGTAGAGATAGGGTTTCACCATGTTGGCTAGGTTGGTCTCGAACTCCTGACCTTGTGATCCACCCGCCTCGGACTCCCGAAATGCCAGGATTACAGGTGTGAGCCACTGCGCTCAGCCATTTCTTTTATTTTTTTGGAGATGGAGTCTTGCTCTGTTGCCCAGGCTGGAGTGCAGTGGTGCAATCTCAGCTCATTGCAACCTCCGCCTCCCGGGTTTAAGCAATTCTCCTACCTCAGCCTCCCAAGTAGCTGGGACTACAGGCACACGTGGCCACACCCAGCTAAGCTAATTTTTTGTATTTTAGTAGAGTCGGGGTTTCGTTGTGTTGCCCAGGCTGGTCTTGAACTCCTGAGCTCGGGCAATCTGCCCGCCTTGGCCTCCCAAAGTGCTAGGATTACAGGCATGAGCCATCGTGCCTGGCCAACATTTCTTTTCGAGATAATGAAATGTCCTAAAATCGACTGTGGTGATGGTTGCACTTAAGCTGTGACTATACTAAAAAACCAATTGTACACTTTAAAAGGGTGAATTGTATGATATGTTAATTATATCTCAATAAAGCCATATAAAAATAAAACTATAAATTGAAGATGTAGGTCATCATATCTACGTTAGAATGAAAGTGACCTTTCCAAAAACATGACACCAATGTTAGAAACCATGTAAGAAATATTTCACGTGAAACATATCCTTTATGTTCTGTTCTATTTAACATACATATTAGGGTTTTGTCTTTTCTAATTTACTAATCTTTGTCTTTTAATTGGAGAACTTAATCCTTTAAAATATATTGTAATTACAGAAAATTTGTGCTTACAAAGTAAAATAGGCTATTAGAAGATAATATCAGAATTGATTGGGCACAGTTGCTCATGCCTATAATTCCAGAGCTTTGGGTGCTCAAGGTGGAAGGATTAGTTGAGGCCAGAAGTTTGAGACCAGCCTGGGCAACATAACAAGACCCCATCTCTACAGAAAATTTTAAAATTGGCCAGGCATGGTGGTGCATGTCTGTAGTCCCAGCTACTTGGGAGGCTGAGGCAAAAGGATCACTTGAGCCCAAGAGTTTGAGGCTGCAATGAGCTATGATTGTGCTACTGCACAGCCTTGGTGACACAGTGAGACACTGTCTCTAAATAAATAAATAGATACATTTTTTAAAAAGATGGTATCAGAAAATATAATCTTGAGCTAGGAAATGCTTTCTTTTTTCTTTTCTTTTCTTGCTCTTGTTGCCCAGGCTGGAGTGCAGTGGCACAATCTTGGCTTACTGCAACCTCTGCCTCCTGGGTTCAAGCAATTCTCCTGCCTCAGCCTCCCAAGTAGCTGGGATTACAGGCATGTGTCACTATGCCCAGCTAATTTTGTATTTTTAGTAGAGATGGGGTTGCATCATGTTGGTCAGGCTGGTCTCGAATTCCTGACCTCAGGTGATCCACCCACCTTGGCCTCCCAAGGTGCTGGGATTACTGGTGTGAGCCACTGTGCCTGACCGGAAATGGTTTCTTAAACAAGATACAGAAAGCACTAAACATAAAGAAAAAGATCAATGTGACTATGTTTCAGTCTATAAAATCTTTAATAATTACAAACATTTACTGAGAGTTTACTATGTGTATCAAGTTAAGGACTTTACATACCTCATACCATTTAATCTTCACAAGAACCTACGATGAGTCAATACTATTATTTTCCCTGTTTCACAGATGATGCTTAAGGAGGTTAAGTATTTCACCTGAAGTCACATAGCAACTACGCCAGGGTTGAAATTTGGGTCTATCTGATTCCAAGTCCAAACTCATAATCACTACCCTAGAGGCCATGCCAGTTTTGGGGGAAAAGTTCTTCAACTCTTCAGTCTCTAAAACCAGCAGCTTTCTCCTCTTTTATTTTATTTTTTTAAACCAGTACCTTACATTCAATGTTTCCATTTTTTCATCATCTACTTGCCATCCCTTCTGCCATACCCTTTATGAGAATTCCCAATCTGGGTTGTTACTCACTCACTCCTGATCTCCTTGCAACCTAGCTTCAAGCTCCAGTAATAATGATATCCTAATCAGATAAGGAAATGTAGGAAACTCTAATTAAAATGGCCTTTTCTCAGTCTTCATTTCTACTGACCTTCTGTACCTCCTCCTTCTTTAAATGTGATTCTCCTTAATTTGTCAGTCATACTTTTAATTTCTCATTCAACAAATAAGTAGTTGGCATCAACTTTGTGCAAGCATTGTGCCCAGTCCTGGGAAACAAATGTCAAAAAACACAGTCTCAACCATCAATGAGCTTGTTTAGATTGAAGATAATTAGGCAACTGACAAATAATAAGCAGAATGGAGACATTTTGTGTGTGTGTATTGCAGTATATTTTAGTGGTTAAGTCTATGTTGGAGTCAGATAGACAAAAGTTTGAGATCTGAATTTGCCACTTGTTATGTTAGTCGCGTAAGCATAAACAAGTTACTCAAAGTACTTTAAGAATTAAGTCAATCATTATAAATTATTTCCTGTTTACTTTAGAAAAGCAGGATGCTATTGGTGTTTGTGAGAGACTAAACAATGTAATATAGACCCCGTTATACAAGTTAGAAGAATGCCTGAATTTAAATAGTTTATTAAAATTATAATAATTAAACACAAACTCTATTTTATTGCTACCAAAAAAAGTTCTTCAGGTACATTTAACATAGCCTTCTACTGCTGGACTACATTATAAAATCAATATATAAATTACATTGACACAATGTCAAAGGAAAAAGCTTGCCTTTTGAGGTTAGAAGTACACTCTGATGTCCTAACTTGGATAATTCTAGGTGTATCCTATAGATAGGATATTGAGTAACCATACTAGACTATGGAAAAGAGATACACAGACAAACTGTAAACATTTAATAAATTGGACCATACACCAAAATTGGCAAATTTCCCCAAGACTGACTCTTGCTCTGTTGCCCAGGCTGGAGTGCAGTGGTGCAATCTCGGCTCATTGCAACCTCCTCCTCCCAGGTTCAAGCGATCCTCTAGAAAAGCAAGAATGTATTTCATTTATTTGTTCTTACTAATGGGTGAAAACTCTAAAGATACCAGATTGCAAATCCAGTCTATTACTAAACTGCTGATGCTGGAAACAAGCCAATTAGGCAGACTTGGGGGACTCTTTAGTTGAAATGACCATTATCCCAAAAATGTATTTTATTTAATATATATGTATATACTATGTGCTCAAGTGTATAATAAGCAATTCAATTTGGAGGGCAAGGGTAGGATTTTTAAAGTTTGACACATGCAGAAATTTTACATTTAAATTTTGGTGTCTTCTGACATCAACTAAAGTAATAACCATGTTAAATTATCTATTTATATTCATATATTTATATATAGATATAGTGTAGAACATATCATCTATTCTATATCTATGTATGTATCTACCTATATCGATATATTGTATGTGTATATATGTGTATATGTTAAATAAAATTATGTTATTAAAATGTTAGTAAAGTTACATGTTATTTAAAACATGTTAAATGAAATAAGAGGAGGTAACAACCTATGGCCTCCTGCGTTTTCTCGGTTTCCTATAAAATGAGAACTACAATAGCCTCTCGTCAGGGAAATTAAATAATAGATTTAAAGTGTTCCGCATGGTGCCTACAAGTTAGCTAATTTCTAAGTATTTATAAAATGTCCACCATTTTTGCCTCTTGGGCTAACCTTAAAAAAGAAGTTGGCCGGGCGCGGTGGCTCAAGCCTGTAATCCCAGCACTTTGGGAGGCCGAGACGGGTGGATCACGAGGTCAGGAGATCGAGACCATCCTGGCTAACACAGTGAAACCCCGTCTCTACTAAGAAATACAAAAAACTAGCCGGGCGAGGTGGCGGGCGCCTGTAGTCCCAGCTACTCGGGAGGCTGAGGCAGGAGAATGGCGTGAACCCGGGAGGCGGAGCTTGCAGTGAGCTGAGATCCAGCCACTGCACTCCAGCCTGGGCGACAGAGCGAGACTCCGTCTCAAAAAAAAAAAAAAAGAAGTTGACGTGTACCAAGCAGAGAAAGAAGGAAGTCATTCCAGGGGGGAGAATGCTGCACACGAAGCTATGGTGGTAAGAGAATATGGCCTGTGGAACAAATTCAGTGGTTGAACTGAAGATAATAAGACTGACTAAAAGCAGGAACACTATTTAAAGGGCCAAAATAAGAGGTGAGAAACTCCTGGATTAGAATAGTAGCCAAGGAGAAGAAGGGATAGATAAAAGAGCTATCTAGGATGTATAGCTGATAGGAACTAAGGGATGATTACATGGAGATGAAGAAGAGAGCAACAGATATGCCAGGTTTCTAATGTGGTTTACTGGATGTATGTTGGTGACATTCAATCGCAGAGCCACACACATATTTTAGAGGAAGAAGCTGAAGCATTTGTTTTTTGTTTTTTGGTTTTTTTTTGAGACAGAGTCTCACTCTGTCACCTAGGCTGGAGTGCAGTGGCTCAATCTCGGCTTGCTGCAACTTCTGCCCACCTCCCACCCCCCGAGTAGCTGGGATTACAGGCATGCGCCACCACACCCGGCTAATTTTTTGTATTTTTAGTAGAGATGGGGCCATGTTGGCTAGGCTGGTCTCAAACTCCTGGCCTCAAGTGATCTGCCTGCCTCGGCCTCCCAAAGTGCTGAGATTACAGGCATGAGGCACAGTGCCCGGCCAGAAGCATTGGTTTTAAACATAAACATTTGGTTTTAAATGTAAGGCATCTCGATAAAATCATCTACAATTTAATGGACATAACACAGAGAATTCAGAAGTCAACATTCTTTTTAGAGTACCTGATAAACATATAATTATGTTCTTATAGAATCACACTGGCAATGACAAAGGGATATTAATCAAGACTTAAAGATAGCAGAGTTTCATGAATAACTTGGAAAGTATAAAGTAATTCAAATTGGAATGAAGTACATTAAAAACACACTTTCATCAATACCTCAGCTGCTCTGCCGTTGTAAAGGCGAAAATGATTACAGGCTTTAAGATTGAGTGCGATGGTACTATCAGGAATTTGCTGAAGGTAAACAGCCAAAACTTCTTGAGACACATCATAGTAATCCAACTTATAGTAGCAGAGGGCCACGTAAACATTGAGGGCAAGGTATTCCCTATTAGATGAAATAATTAGGGTTAACCATTTAAGTCTACTTCACAGAAATGTCAAATTACAAAGCTCAAATAGACAAGGCAAAGAGGACAGTTCATGAATCCTGCCTTAGGAAGAAAGAGGGTAAGATATAATCAGTATAATTATTTTCTTTTTGCATTGCAATATTTGGGTGTTTCGATATAAGTAGAGTGAAGGATGACAACTACAGAAGAAAGGGAAAGTTCATGCTGTTCATATTGAAAAACTAATATATGTGATAATTGAACATAAACACAAGTACACTCCACACAGAAGACCAACAGACAAGACACGTAGGCTTGATGGCTGGAAATGGAAGCAGGTAGGAGGTAATGCAAAAGAGGATGGAAGGAAGGGGGATGAGATATTTTTGGGAAGGGAGAGAGAGCCCAAGTGTTTAGTGATAACGTTGGAATGTAAATTCTTAAGAATGGTTTGGGGCCGGGCGCGGTGGCTCAAGCCTGTAATCCCAGCACTTTGGGAGGCCGAGATGGGTGGATCACGAGGTCAGGAGATCGAGACCATCCTGGCTAACATGGTGAAACCCCGTCTCCACTAAAAAATACAAAAAAAAAAACTAGCCAGGCGAGGTGGCGGGCACCTGTAGTCCCAGCTACTCGGGAGGCTGAGGCAGGAGAATGGCGTAAACCCAGGAGGCGGAGCTTGCAGTGAGCTGAGATCCGGCCACTGCACTCCAGCCTGGGCGACAGAGCGAGACTCCGTCTCAAAAAAAAAAAAAAAAGAATGGTTTGTATCTAATTTTGTCAGCAAGTTACCTACAATGTAACTATAACACTAAGTCTGATACATCTAGACCATACATTTCAACAGGGGTAATATCAATATCACCCCCAAAGGGGAAAAATTGGTTCTTATCGGAGGATGAAAAAATCATATTCATTTAATATGTAAAGCACAGTTATACATATAGTACATACATGGATATATATTAATATACATATATCAGTATATTAAAATTTCATGGGAGGGCAATTGGGGGAAGAGTCTTTTAGAAGGGTGACAACGCAAAAAAAGGTAGAGAAAGCCTGATTTAGACAATATCTAATTCTTAATCTCACCAAATTATCAACTAAACAGATTTGAACGCATGGTGGTACTAGATCCAGAGGACACTAGATTCTCAAACTAGTTACAGAAGAAACTAAAAAAATGAAAAAAATGTAGAGTAGGCATAAAAGGACACAGACCTGTTATCTAGCAGTATTCGCTTATATATATCAATAGCTTCTTGGTAGTGAGATCGCATATAGTGGATTGAGGCCAAACTGAGTTGATCTTCTGTGACATCCTGAAGATTTTGATGAAAGCTCATCAATTTTTTCTCATCATTAAACTAAAATTGTGAGAGTGGAAAAGACATGTAAAGATTCACATTAGTGTTGCTAGAGAAATCAATATCTAAGTGATAGAGATTTTAACTCTTCTTTAGCCATTGTGTCTCTCTCTTCTTCCTATTTCCCTTAGGTTCCTTGTCTTCTATTTCATTTCCTCTGCAAAGAAAGAATGCAAATAGCCTTGGGAGGCATAGCTTGACAACCACAGTGGAAAGCCCTTAGGTTACAGTTAATATTATTTGACCCCTCCCCTTATCTTTTCTTTATATTTTCTTCCTTTCCTTTTATTTTCTGTCTAGTCTCTTTACTAATACCTGGTAACATTTTTAATCTGTTCTTTCTTTCTTTTTTTTTTTTTTTTTTGAGATGGAGTCTTGCCCTGTCCCCCAGGCTGGAGTACAATGGCACAATCTCGGCTCACTGAAACCTCTGCCTCCTGGGTTCAAGCAATTCTCCAGCCTCAGCCTCCCAAGTCCCTGGGATTACAGGTGCATGCCACCACGCCTGGCTAAGTTTTTGTATCTTTAATACAGATGGGGTTTCACCATGTTGGCCAGGCTAGTCTTGAACTCCTGACCTTGTGATCGACCCGCCTTGGCCTCCCAAAGTGCTGGGATTACAGGCATGAGCCACTGTGCCCAGCCAATCTGTTCTTTCATATCTCATTCTACTTGGTAGACAATAGGGAATCAAAATGTACTTCTCATCATGTAACTTAGTGAATTCAATTTTTAATTTCCTGCTCAACATTTTTTCATCCTTTCTTCAGTTACCATACATTGTTGTTGTTTGAGATTGTCAGAATTCTATTTCAACCTTGTAATGCTTATTTTGTTAGAAGGCTGCTGCAAATATTAGTTGCCTTTTGCTTATATATGGGGCAGAACAGATATATTTTTGACAGTGACCCTTAATATGTAGATTGCTCACTACTGCCTGATACAGAGAATGACTTATTAGCTTAAAAATTTTGTAAAGAATTGTCTTCTGTAGACTATCTAGTTACATGGAAAAATGTTTATGATACACTTTTAAGTGAAAAGCCTGGTTATAAAACAATATATACTATGATCCAAATTTGGCAATATAAATATACATATATATACACACACATAAAAATACAAATTTTTTATAGACTGGAAGAAAAGAGAGTAAAATATTACAGTGTTAGCTTTAAGTGGCAATCTTACAGGAAATCTTGATTTTTGTGTGTATTTTGTTATTTCCTAAAAGTACTATGATAAACATGTATTATTTTTGTAATCAGAAGAAAAACACAGTAAAATATATTTCTTTAAATTCAATCAAAGACTTTCACTACTAAATAATATTAGAGAAGCTTGTAGTATGCAGTGCTCCCACCAAGAACATCTAGAAAATCTTAAAAACTACTGAAAAATCTGTGTAAGAGGGGCCAGGGCAGTGGCTCACGCCTGTAATCCCAGCACTCTGAGAGGCTGAGGCGAGCAGATCACTTGAGCTCAGGTATGTGAGACCAGCCTGGGCAACATGGTGAAACCCTGTCTCTACAAAAATTCGCTGGGCATGGTGGTGCACACTTGTAATCTCAATTACTTGGGAGGCTGAGGCACAAGGATTGCTCGAGCCTGGGAGGCAGAGGTTATAGCAACCTGAGATGGCGCCATTGCACTCCAGCCTGGGTGACTGGGAGTGAAATCCTGTCTCAAAAAAACAACAACAAAAAAATCTGTGTGAAGGGTTCATAGAGCTACCAAGTGAGTGAAGACTTCAGATACCAAGATCCCAAGCAGAACAAAAGTGCAAAGAGTGATTCTGATATTTAGTACCATTTTTCTCTAATGGTACCTACCAATTCTCAATTGGTGGCTGAGTTGCTGAAAACTAAGCAGAGCTTCAAGAAGTCTTATAGGCTTAATGGACAAAAAAAAAATAGAGATTGGGGCCCACCAGGTTATCAGTTGGGACCCCTGGAAAGCTACCCTAGAAACAGAGGTAAAATAGAAATAGACCAGCTTTAAATCGTTGTAATCTCTGACAGGTATCAGTTGATTTGCCCCTTTTCTATGTGCTTGCCAGAAGTAAAAGTAAATTCTAAATCCTCTCTGGAAGAAGACAAAATCATCCAGATACTCAAATTATCTCTATATATTTTAATATACAATAGCCAGCATTAAACACAATATTGCCAAGCAAACCAGGAGATAAGAACATTTGACTGAAAACCAAGAAACAGCTGTCCAGAGATACACTATAGGAATTACTAGACATGGATTTTAAAAATAACTGTTATTAATATGTTTAAGAAATTAAATTAAAAATTAGGAAATTTTAACTGGAAATTAGAAATTTAAAAAGTAATAAAATGTGATTTCTAAAAATAAGACAATAACTGAAATTAAGAATGAAATAGATAAATAGAATAGCTGATTAGACAGCTGAAGAATGATGATTAGTAAAATAAATTTCTGCAGGAAATACATAGAAAATGTGACAAAGTGTTTACATGTGATACAAATTAAAGGTCTACATACCTACATGTTACTGGGAGCCTAAAAGGAAAGAAGAGTATAGAGTAGAAGCAAAATTTGAAGTAATAATGACCAAGGATTTTTTTTAATTAAAAAAAGAAAAAACCTCGAGCAAGCGCTATGAACCTGATGTAGTGTAATACAAAGAAAACCATATCTGGGAATATTATAGGAAAAGTGCCAGTAACAAAAACCAACGTATAAATCTTAAACATGATCAGAAAAAAACATCTTCACAGGAGCAGCAGTAAGACTGATGGCTAACGTCTCAGTAGAGACAAGGTCCTAGGAAGCAATAAAGCAACATCTTCAAAATGCTAAGCAAAAATAATTACCTACCTAGAACTCTACACTGAGAAAAAAATGCTTTAAAAAAGACAGTCAAATAAAAATGTGTTTAGACAAAAACTGAGAGAATTCATCACCACTAAAGGAAATATTAAAGGAAATTCCTCAAATGGAAAATGATTTTAGATAGGAGCACAAACATGCAAGAAGAAATGAAGAGCGATGGAAAGGATAAATATGGCTAAGTATAAATGAATACTCACTGCATAAAACAGTAATAAAACAGTCTTATGGGATTAGAAACATATAGACACTTAAAATATATTTCAAATTTGTACATAAGATGGAGAGTAAATGAGTTTAAATGATCTAAGGTCCTTTAATTTTCTAGAAATTGGTAAAAGTACTAATTAATATCAAACTTTTTAGTATGCAAAAGACACATGGTAACTGCTAAAATAATGTTAAGAATGTATATAACTAGCAAGCCAATTGAGGAGAAATATATAGTTTTAAAAACCAATCCAAAAAAAGACAAGAAAGGAGAGAAAAAGGAACACAGACCACGTGGACCAGCTGGGCAAACAGAGAACTAATAACAGAATGGTAGTTACGAAGCTAACCGTATTTGTAAATACATTAAGTAAATGGATTATATACTGAGGTTTTTTTAAATAAAGATTTTAACTGGATTTTAAAACCCACAAAACTCATTTATATGCTGTTTATAAGAGTCACCTTAAATTTAAGGACATGGAAAGGTAGAAAGTAAAAGAATAGATGAGAGATATAACAGGCAAATGCTACCAAAAGAGCTAGTATAGCTTACAAATATGATAAAGAGAAATCTTTTAGAGATGAGAGCTATTTCATGATAATATATGTTTCAGTCTACTAGTAAGACACTATTGCTAGACAGTCTCTAGCAATTCTAAGTTTGTGTGCACTTAATGACAGTCTGAAAAACATGTAAAGCAAAACTAAAAAGAGAAAGAGACAAAGTGACAATTGTGATGTGGAATTTCTAAATGTACCAAAAATAATTATTTTCATATAATGCCTGTGGATGATTAAACTTTCTGTAAAACAACTTAGCAATATCAATTAAAACTTTTAAAGTTGCTCATACCCAATAGGTATGTCCATTTCTGGGATGTTCAGAATGACATTTTTATAAATTTTTAAAATTATAAATAATCTAAAAGTCAAATAACTAGGAAATGGTGAATAAATAAAGGCACATGTGAAGCATTTGGTGGAATGCTATAAAACAATTTTTTAAATAAATTAAACAATTATTTAAAATTAAAAATTTGAAAAAATATTATTTAAAAAATTATTTTATCATTATCAAAATCATTACCATACAGCAATTCTGAAAAGTGTATATTTATTTCTAGGAGTCAGGACAAGGTGACTCTGAGTCTGTTTCCTAAGAGATAATAGGATAGTTGACACAAATTAAACTTCTTTTTTTTTCTGAGACAGAGTCTCGCTCTGTTGCCCAGGCTGGAGTGCAGTGACACGATCTAGGCTCACTGCAACCCCTGCCTCCTGGGTTCAGCTGATTCTCCTGCCTCAGACTCCTCAGTAGCTGGTATTAAAGGAGTGCACCACCAAGCCCGACTAATTTTTTTTGTATTTTTAGTAGACTCACGGTTTCACCATGTTGGCCAAGCTGGTCTCAAACTCCTGACTTCAGGTGATCCACCCACTTCAGCCTCCCAAAGTGCTGGGATTACAGGCGTGAGCGACCATGCCCAGTCTAAACTTCTTATATGACTGTTGCTTAAGGAGAAATAAAACCTAACATCTCTGAATAAATTCAGAGGGTAAAGAACATTGATAGAGGAGAATATCCTATACAATTAACAGTTATATTCCACTTGTTCTAGAAAACTATTAACAAGAATTTCTAATTAATTATCTCTCACTAGTGTTAGTAACAAGAAGGAAGAAAAATAAAAATATTTTTAAAACAAAAAAAATGTGAAATGAGAACATAAATACCTTGTGAGCCAAGTGGAAGAGGAGGCGGTTTTGGAGTCGGCTTTTTGAAGCTGAAAAAAAAATCCAAGCTGCTTATTAAAGAATTCAATAGTCTAGCAGTCCCTTGTAGGAATGAAATGAGACTCGGATGAATCTTCCCAAATCCTTATTTATCTGATCCTAACTTGTCTCTGCTAGAATACATACTGTTGGCCGGGCACGGTGGCTCACGCCTGTAATCCCAGAACTGTGGGAGGCCGAGGCGGGCGGATCATGAGGCCAGGAAATCAAGACCATCCTGGCTAACACGGTGAAACCCCATCTCTACTAAAAAATACAAAAAACTAGCCAGGCGTGGTGCGGGGCGCCTGTAGTCCCAGCTGCTCCGGAGGCTGAGGCAGAAGAATGGCGTGAACCCAGGAGGCGGAGCTTGCAGTGAGCCGAGATCACGCCACTGCACTCCAGCCTGGGCAACAGAGTGAGACTCCATCTCAAAAAAAAAAAAAAAAAAAGAATACATATTGTTTGAGTCTGGTCTCCACCTACAGTAGCAGAAATAGCATCAAGAACTAGAAGAGAAATGTGCTAAGATTCTGCTCTTCTCCACTGGTTGTTCTACCTGATCCTATTACAGTGATCCACAACACAACACTCCACATGCATGGTTATAGTAACAGCCCACCTCTGTGTTCATATACCAAACCAAACAGTGGTAATAGACCCCCATGGTCATCTCAATGTGTGCATGAATCCACTCTCATTCACCTCGTAGTCCCAGTATTCTTTGTTATTTCCTTCTGATATCTCCTTTTCCACAATTATACTGCCATATTTTCCTAAATACTAGCCCAGTCTCTATTCCACAGATTTTCTAGCATAATTATGTGCCATACTGAAACAGGCAGTCAAGCAAAAATGTTAACGGCTTTTAAGTTCCAAATCTCCTTTGCACTCTTGGAAAACTTTCTGATTCTGGATACCCGATTCTATCTCTTTTACAGAAAAAGTCATACTTCAATGTATAAGAAAGAAAAAAAGAAAAAATTATATGGAAAGAGAGAGCTACCATGATCACCTTATATGTGTCTAACACTGTTCTTAGCACAGATAAAGCCTAGAAATATGAGATTAAGTAAGTAACATAAAGGACCTAATAACTAAATTAGGAAAAACTACATTGGTACATATGAAATAATTTGGGTACAAATCAAGAAAGGCTTTGCTGGGCGTGGTGGCGGGCATTGTCTGCAGTCTCAGCTACTCAGGAGGCTGGAGCTGGAGGATGGCTTGAACCCAGGAGTTTGAAGCTATAGCATGCTATGTGCACACCTATGAATAGCCA
Organism: Theropithecus gelada; assembly: GCF_003255815.1. Classification (NCBI taxonomy): domain Eukaryota; kingdom Metazoa; phylum Chordata; class Mammalia; order Primates; family Cercopithecidae; genus Theropithecus; species Theropithecus gelada. Next base: position 163,657,613 of record NC_037670.1, on the reverse strand, counting down.
CTGTACTCCAGCTTGGGCAACATAGTGAGACCATGTCTTTAAAAAAAAAAAAAAGGGAGGGCGAAGGATAGCATTAGGAGATATACCTAATATAAATGACGAGTTAATGGGTGTAGCAAACCAACATGGCACATGTATACATATGTAACAAACCTGCACATTCTGCACATGTACCCTAGAACTTAAAGTATTTAAAAAAAAAAAAAGTCTTCAAGTTCCATGTCTGCCATGAATTTGGGCTAAAATTCTTTGTATGTATAAATTAATTCTACCTCGAATACATTCTTCCCTATCAAACATTACAGTGCCCACTTTCTCTGCATTTCCTTGAACTTAATTTGGTTCATCCTTTAATTAACTTTTTTTTTTTTTTTGAGATGGAGTTTCACTCTTGTTGCCCAGGCTGAAGTACAATGGCTCGATCTTGGCTCACTGCAACCTCCGCCTCCTGGGTTCAAGCGATTCTCCTGCCTCAGCCTCCCGAGTAGTTGGGATTACAGGCATGCGTCACCACACCTGGTTAATTTTGTATTTTTAGTAGAGATAGGGTTTCTCCACGTTGGTCAGGCTGGTCTCGAATTCCCGACCTCAGGTGATCTGCCCACCTTGGCCTCCCAAAGTGCTGGGATTACCGGCGTAAGCCACTGCGCCCAGCCATCTTTAACTTTTTCTACCATGTTTCCCTTTTATTCTTATTTTCAAATTTGAGTACAATTGTCCTGAGATGAATATCGTATGTAAGAAAGCAGAAGGGATGATTTCTGGATTCTTCAAACTGAAATTTCTGGGTTTCTCACTTAGAAACAGGAAAAGCAGGGCCGGGCGCGGTGGCTCAAGCCTGTAATCCCAGCACTTTGGGAGACCGAGACAGGTGGATCACAAGGTCAGGAGATCGAGACCATCCTGGCTAACATGGTGAAACCCCGTCTCTACTAAAAAATACAAAGAAACTAGCCGGGCGAGGTGGCGGGCGCCTGTAGTTCCAACTACTCAGGAGGCTGAGGCAGGAGAATGGCGTGAACCCGGGAGGCGGAGCTTGCAGTGAGCTGAGATCCGGCCACTGCATTCCAGCCTGGGCGACAGAGCGAGACTCCATCTCAAAAAAAAAAAAAAAGAAAGAAAGAAACAGGAAAAGCAGCCATAAAGTTCACAGCCATAAGAGCCTGAACAAAACTATACCTAACTACCACTAACAGCATGCCCATCCTCCCGTGATAGGGCCTAAGAAAGACACCTGGCCCTTTTTCTTCTTTTGTCCTTCTGCTTTTTGGCTGTAGCCTGGTGGGGTGTAGCACTAACTCTCTTTAAACATCGTTACTCAAATCCAATATTCTTTGAGGACTAAAGCTATTTTTTTAGCTTTCTAATATCAATTTTTTTTCTCAAGAGAAAAAGGAATACATTAAGTTTTAAAATCTTCAAAACGACTCTTCACTATGAATGAAGAATATCAGATATAAGAGCCCCTTTACCTTTAAATCCAGCTGCTTCAGCTTGTTTATACATCCCAAGAAAGAAGTAGGTGCAAGCTAGGTTCACCCAGACTTCAGAATTACAATTTTCCTCTTTTGTAGCATTTTCATATTCCTGAAATACATAGTAAGCAGTGATCTCGTTTTGGCAGCAAAGCAATTGATGGGCCATTCTTCCATAATGGAATAGGATTTCATACTGAGATTAAGTAACTTCACATTTGGGGAATCCTACATGCTCTGCAATTATTCTATACCTGAAAAGGTTAAATGCTGAAGCTAAAGCTCAATCCTACATCTGCAGGGCTGTTGTCCATATAATCTTATACTTGTGGGTTTTGTCCCCCAATTAATACTGATAGGGACTAACAAACAATAGAAACAAAAAGCAACTGAAACATTTTATTTCTGCCAACTAAAAAAGACATACAAGATACCCTTTAAGAAATTCACACGTTCAGTTAACTTAAAATCTGATGGCTTTAATACACGACAAGTTTCATTTCATTCTAATTGCTTTCTGGCTTTTTTGGCATCGAGGGAGGCTTCATATTTTTAAAATGTTTTGTTTTTCCTTCTAAGAATACTTTCTGAGACTCACTTTGTCAACGACATTTCCATATACTCTTACTTTTTATCAGTCTTTCCCAGGTGCCTTTATTTCATTTTCTTACTACATGTGGGTTGTTCTTTCTATCCTCCTATGCCTTTTACAAATACTGCCAGCCTCTATTCTGTCCTTTTCACATCTTCCCTTTCCCTTCACCAACTTTGTTCCTTTGTTCTTCATTTCGCCTCCTCATTACCTGTCCTCGAATATTTTCATTTTAGTTACGGGGGTTCTTCAAATTTGCTTAGATTACATCTTGAGAATGAGAATATGCAGGAAATGTGGCTGGGAGTGGTGGCTCACGCCTGTAATCCCAGCACTTTGGGAGACCGAGGCAGGCAGATCACGAGGTTAGGAGATCGAGACCATCCTGGCCAACATGGTGAAACCCCATCTCTACTAAAACTCACAAAAAAATTAGCCAGGCGTGGTGGCGCACACCTGTAGTCCCAGCTTCCCCGGGGCGGGGGGTGGCGGTGGTAGTATGAAGCAGGGGAATCGCTTGAACCCAGGAGGCAGAGCTTGCAGTGAGCCGAGATCGTGCCACTGCACTCCAGCCTGGGCGACAGAGCAAGACTCCGTCTCAAAAAAAAAAAAAAAAAAGTAAGTAAATCCATAATCCCACTGAATAACTATTATAGATGGGTAGGTAGATGGGTAGGATTTACAATGACCAAGAAAAACAATTTCCCCAAAACAATTCTACTTGTAAAAATATAAACATAATCATTCCTATGTCTAAAAATAACCAAGCAAAGGAAAAGCGAAATTCTCTTGAGAGAAGACTCATGAAAGTTTTTATCATAATGGCTTAATTTTCCTGTTCTGAAGATTTACTTAATAAATGCTAATACCAATATGTTGTACAATCTCATTAGTATGCATGTAAAAGTACAAAGTACACAAGATACATGTACATATACAGTAGCCCTCCTTTACCCACAGGGGATATGTTTAAAGATCCCTAGTAGATGCCTGAAATCTTGGATAGTACTGAATCCTATATATACTATGTTTTTTTCCTATACATACACACCTATGATAAAGTTTAATTTATAAGTTAGGCACAATAAGAGATTAACACCAATAATGGATAATAGAACTATAACAATATATGGTAATAAAAGTTATGAGGATGTGGTCTCTTTTGCTCTCTCTCTCTCTCTCTGAAAATATCTTATTATACTGTTCTCATCTATTTTTAGACTGAGATTGACCTCGGGTAACTCAGATTGACCTCGGGAAGCAAAACCATAGACAAGGGGAAACTACTGTAATAGAACATATTAACATATAGATGATTACTGAAGCCATAAATTTTTAAACAGTCAGTGGTTGCCTTCATTAACAAGTATAATTGAGGAATGCAAATAGGTAACTTCTTTTTGTTTCCTTCTGCATTGTTTGAATTTTACCATGAACATGTATTATTATAATATAAAGTTTAATAACATTTTAAACACAGTTCTGTTTGGAAAAAAATTTTTTTACACTAACCTCCAGAGCTCTCTTGTAGTCACCCAGGTGAAAGGCACAATATCCAATCCACAAATTAGTATCCTCTTCTTCTTCTCCAACATGACGTTTGAACTTCAGGTTAAAAATGTATTTAAAAAGCATGAAAATTTGAATAGTAAACTCTCTGTTTAAAAAAAAATGCTATGTTGGGTTACTAACGAACAACAGGCAATCTAAGTATTAGAAGCATGACAATATGAGGTTTAATTAAACCTATGCCTACAGGACAAGTATCTTCTAATTGTCACAGAAATTTATATTTTCAAATATTTCACATTTGGCTTTCTGTATTAACTGATATTATACTCCAGAAAGCATTTGAGTTGCCTAACAATTCTGGGCGATATATAAGGAAGAGAATTATGTAAAATATTTAGAGCCAAATAACTGAAGGTTAGAGAGGCTGAACCATGAACTCAAGGCCACATGGCCAGTATGTGTGCTGTCAGGGACTTAAAGAAATGCCTGACTCCAAAGCTCATGTTGTCACCCTCTGTGCTCTACTGCATTTAACCTCCCGCTTCAGTCCTATTGCATTAGCACACACATATATTTACTAATAGGTTGTAACCTTTCACTGAGGACTAGCCATTAAATCTTTCTATTACCCTTGAGCAGGCTAGCTTACCAGGTCTACAAGAGTTAAGGATGTTCAGAAGACATGGCCTCACTTATGTCCATTGTGAACAAATATTTATGAATTCCTCAGCCAACAAAAGAAAAGCCTTATTTTGGAGGAAAGGACTGAGATCTTGACAGAGAATTCTGAATTTCCACAGTAAGATAAGATTTTTTTTTCACTCTACAGGGTGATAAATCAAATAGTGAGCCAACACATATTTACAGAGCATCACTATAGAACTTAAGGAGCCTCAGTCATTACAAGATGAAGACATCCCTTTGATACTTTCTTGTCTGGACTAAGAATTTACTCCTGTAGCTAACTCTACAACATTAGAAATCCTCCTCATACCAAATGCTATGAATTTGAGTATAGTGCCTTAATTCTGGAGATATTCTCATGTGAGGTCTCCCTGAATTCCCTGGAGCTACAGGAAAGCGCATGAGACTTCCTCACCCTAAACCATAGCAGTTTCCATTCCCATGCAGCATGTTACTCCAACTAACTACCTAAGAATGTAAGCAAAGAGCAGAGCCTCCCTGCCAACTTAAAGGCAGTCTGGCCCTGTAGTCCCAGCATTTTGGGAGGCCAGAAGCAGGAGCATCCCTTGAGCCCAGGAGTTCAAGACCAGCCTAGGCAACATGGTGAGACCCCCATCTCTACACACACACACAAATAGCCAATCAAATGAAAATTAGCCAGGCATCGTGGCACATGCCTGTAGTCTCAGCTACTTGGGAGGCTGAGGTGGAAGACTCGTGTGAGCCCTGGGAGGTTGAGGCTCCAGTGAGCCACCATCACGCCACTGCATTCCAGCCTGGGCGACAGAATGAGACCCTGTCTCAAAAATAAAATAAAATAAAGGTAACCTGGTGTTATACAATAAGGAAAATATGGTCACTGTCTTAGAGAAAAAAGAGGGAAACAGACTGACGGAAATAGATATATAGCACTCAGTCCACTGATTCACAGAACTAGAAGGTTCCTCCATGCCAACTCCCCCAATGCAAAGATGAGAAGGCTGATGCCTAAAAAGCTAAACAATATGTTCAATATCAGAGCACTTAGTAAGAAGGTGAACTAGGCCAGGCGCAGTGGCTCACGCCTGTAATCCCAGCACTTTGGGAGGCTGAGGCAGGTGGATCACCTGAGCCCAGGAGTTTGAGACAAGCCTGGCCAACATGGTGAAACACTATCTCTACTAAAAATACAAAAGATTAGCTGGGTGTGGTGGCAGGCGTCTGTAATCCCAGCTACTCAGGAGGCTGAGGCAGGAGAATTGCTTGAACCAGGGAGGTGCAGGGTGCAGTGAGCTGAGATTGCGCCATTGCACTCTAGTCTGGGTGACAAGAGTGAAAGTCCATCTCAAAAAAAGAAAAAAGAGAAAAAACAAGAAAGTGAACTATACATGGAAGATGGAGAAATACATGTAAACCTAATTATAACAATTATTAACAGTAGATTCAGAGTAATATGGATGGAGTAGCATTTTAAGAGAAATGACTGTGGCACAACACAACCAGACCATGCTGTCAGAACTCTTCATTCTTTGGTGCAACGCTTCACTCTCCTGTAACATGTGCTTCCCACAAAGCAGTTTTTCAAAGCGCAGTCTCCTGGGACCATCTCCATCAGGCACTTAGACTACTCACCTGAAAATGCAGATTCCTGAGCACCACTGCAGACCTACAGCAGGAGCCCAGGAATCAATATCTTATTAAGTACCCTAGGTAATTCCAATGTATATTAAAAGGTGAGAACTACTGCCATGGAGATTTGAAATATTTTCTGGGGCTATAATATTTTCAACCATAAGCATGTTAGAATTATTTAAATTTGATCAAAATTTCAGAACACATAATAGGAAAAAAATCATACATTGGTCAAGGGTTGGGATAAGCAATGTGTGAAATGACATTGTATTAAATGTCCCTTCACATTTTTAGATTGTAATCACCATTAGTGAACTAGACATACTCAAAAGTGGCCCTCAAGAAATTAGGTTTTTCTTTGTTTGTTTGTTTGTTTGTTTGTTGAGATAGAGTCTTGCCTTGTACTCAGGCTGGAGTGCAGTGCAATGATCTTGGCTCACTGCAACCTCCACCTTCCAGGTTCAAGCAATTCTCCAGCCTCAGCCTCCCGAGAAGCTGGGACGACAGGTGTGTGCCACCATGCCCAGTTAATTTTTGTGTTTTTTTTTTTTTTTTTTTTTGAGACGGAGTCTCGCTCTGCCGCCCAGGCTGGAGTGCAGTGGCCGGATCTCAGCTCACTGCAAGCTCCGCCTCCCGGGTTCACGCCATTCTCCTGCCTCAGCCTCCCGAGTAGTTGGGACTACAGGCGCCCACCACCGCGCCCGGCTAGTTTTTTGTATTTTTTAGTAGAGACGGGGTTTCACCGTGTTAGCCAGGATGGTCTCGATCTCCTGACCTCGTGATCCACCTGTCTCGGCCTCCCAAAGTGCTGGGATTACAGGCTTGAGCCACCGCGCCCGGCCCCAATTTTTGTATTTTTAAGAGACGGGGTTTCATCATGTTGGCCACGATGGTCTTGATCTCTTGACCTCATGATCCGCCCGCTGGCCTCCCGAAGTGCTGGGATTACAGGTGTGAGCCATTGCGCCCAGCCAAATTTAGTTTTTTAGTTCATTTTTTATCAGGTTTATAGTTAACTTAGAATCCGGAATCTGTGCCTGACTAGATTTACAGGGGATTTGTACAGGAAGCCCCAGAATGCACGCACCTATTACAACAGCAGAGCAACCAGCATTCTCACCTAATCATTCATCTACAGTCTGGTATTCACATGCTAAGAAGCAACGTTCTTTGGGCATTACCTCCAATAGGGTAATAGCTCCAGTGAAATCTCTTTTTGAAAGTAGCTCCTCTAGTTTTGGAATCTTCCTACCTTTCTTCTTTTTTTTGTCAGTGGGCTGTACGCCTCTGCCTACAGCAGGTTTGGCCCTTGAAAGCATCTGTAAAAGAAACAAAGACAGCTGTATGGTCCAATTCTGATTATCAGATTTAAACTGAGAGTGGCAGCTCTGTAGTTTAAAAGTCAAGGCCGGGCACAGTGGCTCACGCCTGTAATCCCAGTACTTTGGGAGGCCAAAGCGGGCGGATCATGAGGTCAGGAGTTCGAGACCAGCCTGGTCAACATGGTGACACCGCGTCTCTACTAAAAATACAAAAATTAGCCGGGCATGGTGACAGGTGCCTGTAGTCCCAGCTGCTCGGGAGGCTGAGGCAGAAGAACGCTTGAACCTGAAGGCGGAGTTTGCTGTGAGCTGAGATCACGCCACTGCACTCCAGCCTGGGCGACAGAGCGAGACTCCGTCTCAAAAAAAAAAAAGTTATAAGTCAAATCCTTAACAACGAACCCCAGGGAAGCCTATTCAAACTTGCTTTGTAACAGGTATTCTAGTAGAAGAGCCATCACCCAATACTTAGGAAGGACCAAACAGCTACTCCCAACTTTATCTTCACTGGCTAGAGATGCTTTCGCACAGCTTCTGTCATCTCAGCTTTCCCTTCCTCTGCTTCCCATCCCACGAGTGGTTTAGATGTGGGTAAATGGAGAAGCAGGAGGGAAGAAAGCATCGAGGTACTTACAGTTGCATCCCTGTCCCCGTGGGAACACAGGGAGAGCTGGGGATTACCCCCTGCGGACACACCTAGACTTTACACAGAAGTGTGCTGGGAACCTCGAATCGCCAGCCTCAGGACCTACTCAAAGTAATCCCTCACTATTCAGAGCCACTAACCATCTTGACGTCGGTCTTGTGAGTCCCCTCCAGACAGCAAAGGCCGGGCCTCAGCGTTTCGCCGCATCCACACAGGACGCTCTGTCTCCACGGCAACCCCGCCGGGAGGCTGGTACGTCAGGGAGAAAAGCTCGTTGGAGAACCAGCGCCCGCGGCTTCTTGGTTCCGTGCAGCTTCTGCCGCGGAAGAGCAGCGGTTCCTCTTGGGAGGAGAGCGTCGTTCTCTGTGCTGAGAGCGAAAGTTTGGTTGTGTCTCTATTTATGAGTTTACTTTAGGAAAAGGCGAATTGGAATGGCATTGTTTTTCAAATGCAAGTTTTCTGGGAAGGAAATTTTCAGGGACCACTTCCGTTTTGGGCCGCGTTGGACTCCATAGCAACCCTTGGCTGCGTGCACCGCAGATTCTTGGTCTCTGGCTGGTGCGGGAAGCTTAGAAAATTTCTGCTGAAGGAGTTGTAGTTCTGTGATTTGGAGGCAGGAGTGCATCAAAATACAGTTTCCTATTTCCACAGATACATCTACACACAATAGAGAACTGTAATAAATATTTGTCGATTGGATGACTTAATTTATCTATCTTACTCCGGAACCCAGTTAATGCAGGGGCAACCATAGTCTTTAAATTCACGAAATCGTGAAATGTTAGAGTTGGAAGAGACCTTACAGGACCTCTGGTCAACCCCTCAGAATTAACAGACTGAAGAACTAACATCTTGTTAGTTAACTAATGTCAGCCTAAAAAGCTCAGGGATCCAATTGAAAGAGTTTATTCAAGTGCAAAGTGTGAGGGCGGCTATCCCGGGAACCACAGACAGCAAAGAATGGTGATCAGTGCTCCCTGATGTAGGGAACGGTGAGGGTCGTTTATATCGCCAAAAACAGGGGTGCTGTACATAATTACAGCATTTTCTAGATGAGGCTAACGTACACAGAAGATTCAATTCACTACTATTGATTATACTCTAAGGGGATGTTTAATATTCTATTGTAAAGAGGTAACAATCACAAGGGTCTCTATCTCCAACGTCATTTAGTCTGAATAAAGAATAAAAAATCTGGTTAATATATAACATCAACACAAAGATCAGGAAGCAACAGTCATGCACCAGAGAAGAAAAACAGCCATGTTCTGTGATTTAGTTTACAGGGCTTAATTTTTCCCCTTGGCATAATATGTTTGGAAGGTGCTGAAATTTTCTTTTCACATTTTCCCTTTTCTTCAAAAGCTTTCGGAGAAAGCATTATAGAAGAATTATATTCTCAGGCCGTGTATTTGATCAAACCTCATGTCACTAGGAAGGCTCCTTCCTGGCAGTCACATCCCAAGGAGGAGGGGAAATTGGAAAGGACCAAGTCCGAATTATAAAGCAACAAGAGAAAGTAGTTCTGGAACCTGATTCAGGCTACATGGCTGCCTCTTCAAACAAACAATTATCTGAGTAGTCTTTGTTCTAATTTTCTCAGCTGTGTGTTGACCCAATTGCAGTTAAATACCATAACAGCTCTGTAGACAAAGGCAAGACAAAACACAAACTATGATAATTCCTAAAATACATAACAGCTTTTGCCACCAAGGTCCCCAAGATCCAAATCAACTACTTAACCGGTAGCTTAGAGAGGGTTTTGGATCCGAAAGGTTAATTATTAGAGTTTTTCAAATCAGTCATTACTTTGGTAACATTATTTGATTCATCTGGGATATAAACACAGCATTCAGTTTCTGTCATAGCACAGGTTCCTCCTTGGGCTGCAGTATGTCTAAGACCATACAATTTTGTAATACAGTCTTCTCAAGAGAGTAACTTCATTATTTAACAATGAGACATTCATGTGGCTGTCATTTAGGGCCTTTTGTGTGTAATTGGTTAGGACCTCTATATGGTGAATGACATCTTCAATACCCAGTTGTGGTACAAAGACAGAAGTGAATCTAAGTGGCTTCTGGAAGGTAAGCACTTTCTATTTCTTCTGTTAAAGACACTATTGTGTAAACCTTTACAGTAAGTTCCAGATTCATCCTTTAAATGACATCCATCTGTAAACCGAACATCAGCCTAAGTAAGAAAAGTCTCTTGCAGATCAGTCCTAGGAGAAAAAAAGTTTATCAGTTAGAGTTATGCAATTATGTGGTGTTTCATCTGAAAGTGAAGGAAAAAGAGTTGCAATATTTAGCTTATTACATCTAGAGATGGTCACATGATAAGCTAAAAGAAGTGAAACTTCCTATGAAGCTAGTCTACTCATTGAATAATGTTAAGTGTGTTGTGAGTTTAGCAATGCTTCCACAGAATGAGGGATGAAATCAGTAAGGGGAGTTTCTTTTCTCCCAGAGTGTTATTAAGGAGAAAAGGAAAGGCCCTTTTAAGTTCGGTGGAGCACCCCCATTTTTTATTTTCTGCCTCCACCTGTTGTTCTTTCCTTTTTAGTTTTTGGCAGTTCTTTTTAATGTGATCAGGCTTTTTGAATTAATTGAAAGCGTATGGTTAGGTCTGCTTGGGGGTTTATAAGGATATTTTGAAGGTCCAAATTGTGTGGACATTTGTTTCCACTGTAAATTCATAATTTTATTAGCCTTGCTCTTTTGTTTGGCCTCCTTCTCAGTTTCATCTTCAGTTATGAGACAACTGGTCAGCAAGACTGACCAAATTATGAGTTTGAGAAGTGGCCCAGCGAGGGTTTTGTCTTTTCACTATTAGTGCTAATTCTTCATCTAACCCATTTATAAAACTGGAGTTGAGAAGGGTATCATTTTGATTATTAGCGTAGCTTTCTTCAGATAAACCCAAATATTGTTTAAGTTTACTCAAACCCTCAAAATATGATATTACTGACTCATCTGGATTTTGTTGACCTTGTTGTATTTTACTACAGTCTACTACTCTTTGAAACAGTGAGGAGTGGCTTGAAGCAAAGCCTTTGCAGTTTTGTGTGTCTGCCTACAGTCCTGAGCATTTATGAAAGTCTTCTAAGAGATTTCTTTTTTCTTTTTTTTTTTTTTTTGAGACAGAGTCTCGCTCTGTCGCCCAGACTGGAGTGCAGTGGCACAATCTCGGCTCACTGCAACCTCTGCCTCCCGGGTTCATGCCATTCTCCTACCTCAGCCTCCCGAGTACCTGGGACTACAGGCGCCCGCCACCACACCAGGCTAATTTTTTTTGTATTTGTAGTAGAGACAGGGTTTCACCGTGTTAGCCAGGATTGTCTTGATCTCCTGATCTCATGATACGCCCACCTCAGCCTCCCAAAGTGCTGGGATTACAGGCGTGAACCACCGCACCTGGCCTTCTAAGAGAGTTCTATAATGGGCCTTGTCTGTCTAATCTTTAGCTTTACTTTCTGATAGTCACATGTGAGTTAGTTGATATAAATCAGAATAACCAGGGCCATAAGCTCAGATATTTAATTCAAATTCTCTAGCAAAACCAATAGGATCCTGGTGAGGGTCGGGGAATAATTTACTATGCCTTTAAGTTCTACCTTAGACCATGGTTGATAAACTAAAGCAGGTTTCCCTCTACCAGATACTGGATGTTCATGAAATGAAGCCAAAAAAGTGGGAGCAGGTGGAAGGGGAGGAGAAGGAAGAGAAGGTCAGTCTGGGCAAGGTAGTTCTGATCAGGAGGGATAGAGAGAAGGGGGAGCAGGAGGAGGAGAAGCAGCAGTTTCAGCAGCTTTTCTGAATTAAAGTTTTAGAGAGCTTTTCATTTGCTTTCTATAGGAAAAGAACTCTGTCACAGCAGCTTTTGCATGCTTCTGGGTAGCATTGGAAATAACTCTCCAAATTATATTATTTAATTCTAGAGCTGGCTTTTTCTAATTGTGCATGTGAGCAAACTAACTTAGGCATTTCACAAGTACCCCACTTTGGCCATTGTAATTCAGCATCTTCCTGTGTCAAATAAGACCATTTTTCCCAATACTGACAGGAGGTAGCAGGTGCGATGACTCACACCTGCAATCTCAGCACTTTGGGAGGCTGAGGCAGGAGGATCACTTGAGCTCAGGAGTACGTAGTGAGAGTGTCTCTACAAAAACTCAAAAAATTAGCCCAGCATGGGGGTGTGCGTGTGGTGCCAGCTACTTGGAAGGCTGAGGTGGGAGGATTGCTTGAGCCCCAGAGGTGGTGGTTGCAGTAAGCCAAGATCGTACTATTGCACTCCATCCTGGGTGATAGAGCAAGACCCTGCCTCATAAAACAGACACACATACACCCATATTTATGTATGTAGGGTGTGTGTGTGTGTGTGTGTGTATATACATATATATATATGTGTATATATATAGACAGGAGGTGGCACCATAAGTCTTGTACATAAATTTAGCTGGAGTTTCTAAAAGTGGGTCCTCCCTTAAAGAGGACTTTGTTTTAAATGAACAGTTGACCATAATTTGTATCCTCTTTTAAACTGACCAAAGATTGAAAGGGAAAGATGTTTTGGGTCTAGTGTGCTGCTTAATAGTGATTACACCTCAAGGTTTCACCCGTGAGTCACCTCTCCCCTCTTATGTGTCCCAACGAAACCCAGAAATTTCTGGGGGTTTAAGGCACCGGTAGCCCAATTCCTTATGTGTGCCCACCGGGCAGATTTCCTTGCATATTCTTCTTTGAGATTTCCCTAGAGCATAGTTACACATCCCAAGCTATGAACTCTGACATCCTTACATGACCTCAATCACCTAAGGTGCTTTTCTTCTGGGAGGAACGAGGTCTTTTGCATTTGGGACTTACGTCCTCATATGAACCCTTTTGTGAATTTTTGGTCACTCAAGAAGAAAACTTAAATGTCAATTTTAACTGAGCTCCAAAATCTGGGTCACCAACCTGGGTCCAGTTTCAGACCACAATCAAAAAAAATTTTTTTTTTGAGTCATAGTCTCACTTGGTTACCCAGGCTGGAGTGCAGTGGAATGATTTGGGCTCACTGCAACCTCCATATCCCGGGTTTAAGCAATTCTCTGGCCTCAGCCTCCCAGGTAGCTAGGATTACAGGCACATGCCACCATACCTGGCTAATTTTTGTGTTTTTAGTAGAGATGGGGTTTTGCTGTTGGCCAGGCTGGTTTCAAACTCCTGGCTTCAAGTGATCCACCTGCCTCAGCCTCTCAAGTGCTGTGATTACAGGTGTGAGCCACTGGGCCTGGCCTAAAACCACAAATGTACCTAAAGCCACAAACATTCAGTTTCTGTTTTCAGAGAGAGAGAACCTATTTTGTTCTCTGACCAAATTCGAATGACAGAAAGGGCCATACAAAGTCTAGCAAGTAGTTCAACAAACCTTAACTTCAAAGAAAATTGAACGTCATAAATCTGTGAAAGGCAAAACAAGCAAACAAAACTTCTGTCTTAAAGTAGAGCTTCAGTTCCAGCTCTGTGGAGCATAGAACTGGATTGCTTGCGTAAAGTCTGAATCTCAGTCAAAGCCAGAGAGATTCAAAACCTGAGAGGAGCCTTGGCAGAGCCCCCTGCCAGTTCCAATGAGGTGGGAATGAGCAAAAGCCACTCCTGTAGACACCAAAGCTCCGAATGTCAGCAAAGAGGCATAGATCTCAGGAGGCCTGCTTAGAGTCTCTGGATCATCAAAATGTCAATTTAATATAATCAAACAGCTCAGGATCCAGTTAAAAGTTTATTCAAGTGCAAAGTGTGAGAGCGGCCATCAGGTAAACACAGACACCAAAGAAAAAATGGTGATCAGTGCTCCCCGATGTAGGGAAAGGTGAGGGTGGTGTATGCAGGCAACCACAGGTGTGCTGCACAGAATTACAGCATATTACAGCATTTTCTTTCCTTTCTTTCTTTCTTTTTTTTTTTTTTGCGATGGAGTCTCCCTCTGTCACCCAGGCTGGAGTTCTGTGGCACGATCTCGGCTCACTGCAAGCTCTGCCTCCCGGGTTCATGCAATTCTCCTGCCTCAGCCTCCCCGAATAGCTAGGACTACAGGTGCCGGCCACCATGCCTGGCTAATTTTTTTTTTTTTTTTTTGTATTTTTAGTAGAGACGGGGTTTCACTATGTTAGACCCAGGATGGTCTCGATCTCCTGACCTCGTGATTCGCCTGCCTCGGCCTCCTAAAGTGCTGGGATTACAGGTGTGAGCCACAGCTCCCAGCCAGCATTTTCTATATAAGGCTAATATACAAAGAAGATTTAATTCACTACTACTGATTACACTCTAAGGGGGTTGTTTAACATTTTGTTGTAAAGAGGTAACAATCACAAGAGTCTCCATCTCCAACGTCATTTAGTCTAGGTTTGAATAAAGAATAGAGAGCCTGGTTAATGTACAACATCAACAAAAAGATCAGGAAGCAACAGTCATGCACCAGAGAAGAAAAACAGCCATGTTACGTGACTCAGTTTCCAGGGCTTGACTTTTCCCTTTGGTATAATAAATTTGGAAGGTCCTGAAATTTTCTTTTTTTTCACAGTGACAAGTTGGGCAAAATGAGGTAATTCTCCCAAGTGAATTTAAGTAATTGTGGCATTGTTGAGTTACATTACATACCCTCCTGAATAGCCTATGGAGATTCAAGTAACCATGAGCTCATGGAAGGCAGGTCTGATTTTTTTTTTTTTTTTTTTTTTTTAGACGGAGTCTCGCTCTGTC